>NC_064288.1:50174512-50209083 GCF_019186545.1 Solanum stenotomum
TTTTCATCTTAAAACATCAAATAAACATCAATAATATCATAACTTATCATTTGAAATCGTTTCATGCAAGAACCCATGAGTTTGAGTAGAAATTAGGTTTTTTCACAAACTTTGGAAAAGTTGAAAACCATTTGAAATTGGCTCTAGGGTGATAGCTTGCCCTAGATAAAGAACTATCATACCTTTACTAAGATTCCCCAAGAAATTTGATGAAGAAAACGTCTTGTATCCACAACCCTAGCTCCCACTTCTTCTTCTTCTTCTTCTCTTCTTCACTCAAGAACCCTAACTCTTACTCTTTTAAAATGAAACAAAAATGATCCACAATCAGCCTAACATAACAATATAACCTCAAAAGAAATGATTTGTGAAAAGACTAAAATGCCCTTAAATTTCCGGACGGACTCCCTGCCAAATGCCCAACTTTCAAAGGGCATAATTCGCTCATACGAACTCGGAATCGAGCAAACTTGGTGGCGTTGGAAAGATCGTTCCAAGGGCTTTCCAAACATAACTGGAACTACTCCTGGATCATCCTGAGCTAGGAGTTATGACTGCTCAAAGTTGGCCGAAAACTCACTGATTTCCACACTTGGCCGAATTTCCAGATTCTGAATTTTTTTCCAAAAATGACTACTTCCAATTTCAAGCTTCTTCATATTCATTTTAAATTGTCGGATGTTACAAACCGGTTAACATGATACTTACCCGAAATATGGCCAATCGATCCTAACATGAGGTATCTAATCAAAGTAAGGTAGGAAACTAGTACCCACTCACGATTCATTCCAATCGACATGCGTTTACACAATTAAGCTCAATCTAAAAGAAAGAAAGTCGTAGCCTACCTTAAGGTAGACCGTGCGCGCTCCAAATCACTATACTGAAGCTTTTCCTTCCCGAACGACCTTTGAACCTTGTCACTCTATCAAATATAAGATCACAACGTTAGTACGGTCGTTTAGACACCAAAATCACAACAAACGGAGATGGGTTAATTTTGGAGTCAAAACGGGAAATCGTGGGACCCGCACCAAACTGTACGAATTTGACTCCGTCAAGAGACCCTAAACTTGTGTTCCAAAATGGAACACAATTTGTGGCTCAAAACGCAGCAAAAATCAACAAGCAAGAAAATGACACTTTAATCAACTAAAAAAAAAAAATAGCAGCAGTCCAAACTCGAAATAAACGAGAATCGAAAGGTGCCCAGCACTCTTTGAACACTCTACGACGAAGTCACGACAATTCTCAACATGTGGGACTTCGAATCACCCAAAACCGAGCTAAAATGAGAGAGATATGACCAAAATAAGAATGTCAAAAACAAAGGCTCAAAAAAGGGTACATCAGTCAGGTTATCGCAAAATTTACCTCAAACTACGTGCACCCGACAACTTTCGGACACTCTACAGCGAAGCCATCAAAAAAACGAAGCTCCCGCACTTCGAATCGCCTAAATCGGTTGAGAGATGAGAGAGAGATGAAGGTTTAAGTTTTGGGAAATGTTGCTGGTTTTTCTGTAATTATAGCAGATTTTCTGCAATTTTCCAAAAACTAAAAACTCCGACGGGGTGCTCCGAATTTGTTCGGAACCCCGTGCACGCAAACGAGATATGTAACCATACCAAATTTGATTTTTCGGACTCAACGGCGCAGTCGGAATTTCCATCAAAGGTCATCTCGATAAAAAGTGGGTCCCACTTCCAAAAGTCATTTTAAGTCAAAAATCACAAAAGGGCTCGGAAAGATATCGAAAACCTCGGGACAAAAAGAAGGGTCAATCTAGACCAAACTTGACATTCCAGAGCTAACCGCGCTGACGGAATTCTCATCCGAGCGCGTTTGCTCAAAATGTAGACCAAAGTCAAATTTAGTCTTAAACTTAAAGTTAAAACACCTAATCGCACCTACTCACACTAAAAACCTCGGGAGTCATGTCAACCATATTACTAGCCTAAAATGACCCTTCTGGAGCTGATGGAATTGTCAGAATTAAATTTCGATGTCATCTTCTTGAACTTTTGATCGAAAATGATCGTTCAAGGTTCATAAGCTCCAAAACACAAAAACTCGCACCAAGACCAAACGAACGACCAGGTGACCGAACTGTCAGTCCCAGCAAGTCATAAATGACTTGGGGTCGCTATAGGAACGCTCTAAATGACACACAGAAGGCAAGACACAGGAATGACCTGGAGGGTCATTACAGGTTCGGTTAGGGTGTAAGGAGTACCCGTATTCTATTCTCTTAGCTTGTGTTTAGAGGTTTACTTGTTGAGTACTGTGTGGTTTGGTCTCACCCCTTGCTTCTACAATTTTTGTAGGTTACGAGCCTGAATTTTGTGATACTTTCCATTCTCTTATTTTTTGAGGCTTCTTGGAGATTTGTGAGGTAGATGTTTGTCCTCTCAACGGACTTTCTTACTCCTATTTATGATCTTGTTCTATTCTAGAAACAAAGTCATTTGAGACTTGTGTTTTTCTTTTGAATCAATTGTAATACTTTAGAGGGCTTGTACACGTGAGATTTTTGAGTTGAATATAAAATTTATGCATTTTATTGTAATGTTTGAGTTTTAGGCTGACTTGTCTTGGTGGGATAAGACGAGTGTCATCACGTCCATTTTTGGATCGTGACAATGTAAGTAAATATCTGAATATTTTTTGGGGAATATTATTTGAGTGTTTGACTATGAAAATAAATATTAAAAAAAATTATTTAAAAAATTTAAAGTCACAAATAAAAATAATAAGATACTCATTTAATTGTTTTATTAAATTTTACTGAAACACAATTTTTATTTTTAACTAATTTTTTGTTTAAATAATAAGATGTTCATTTGATTGTTTTATTAAATTTCGTTGAAACACAATTTTTATTTCAAACTATTTTTTAAAAATAATAAATATTCGTTTTAGTTATTTTATTAAAATGTTATTTTGTAAATATATATGTGCAAAAGTACTACGGCATATAATAGCATACATATTAAATGGGGGAAAAATCATCGATAATAAAAGGAAAGGAAGAAAAAAAAATCAAGTTAACCGTCTAGGATTAGTAACATTAATCCTCAAGTGTTCTTCTTTAATATCTTACTATTTATTTAAAATTTTAATTTAAAATAAAAATTGTATTTCAACAAAATTTAATGAAAAATTATTTAAATTAGTTCAATGACTTCTAGGTAAAATATAATAGTTTAGTGACTTTATAGGTAAAATATACATAGTTGAGTACTTTGAAGTTATAAAAGAAAACTGACTGACTTTCTATTTTATTAGAAGAATCCTTAGTTGAGTGACTTTGTGTGAGAAGAATTCTTAGTTGAGTGACTTTCTATGCAAATAATTATTAGTTGAGTGACTATCTCAGATATTAACTCTCCAATTAATTGCTTTATTATCTTCTTCTTCCTCAGCAACTACTACTCGAGTATGAACTCCTCCCTTGAGGAAGGGCCCAGTTGTGGCAATTCAATGATGATTCATGCCTTGTTCATGCTGTAAATATGTCGTATGCAAATGGATTCACCTTTAGTATAGAATAAATGGGCGAAAACCTGACGCAGTCATGCAGAAACTTCGTTCTATTCCGGCTATTACTTTTCAACGGGTTATTTATTCATGAGTTAGAGAGATAAGAACTTCGATTTGCAGGCCCGATATAGAAATCGGGCACTATCTATATAAAATTTTTGTATATATTTGGTTTTTGTTAGTGAAAACTTACAAGATAACAAAAATACAAGATTACAATTGAAAATAAAAAGAAGAAATAAATCTCTTCAGGCTTAGGCGCGAATATCTCGCTCTCTTTAAGGAGATTCAATCTCACTGCAACAAATGTTTTTCCCCGGTCCAGCAGTAGTCTTTCTTGACTTGTCCCCTCCAGGATACAACAGCCTAATCACAATATATAACTCAACAACTCTGGACAAGAGTTGAGTCCAAAGCTCCACAAAAAGAACACCTCCCTTCAACTAATAAGAACTCTCTTTTGACAAACTTTATGCACTCTATATTTTTCTCTTGTATGTTGTGTGTTTCAAACCAAATGAAGACCACCACTATTTATACTAAAAGAAGTCTTCCTAGCAATGAATCAAAAGATAATGTGGTAATAAATAGTGGAGTTAAATGTCCTAGAGGTTACATATGTTACAAAAACTAATGAAAAATAATGAGTGAAATAATGTGAGGGCATCCAATGCCACTAACGAGTAAAAATGAAGAGCTGCACAACCACCATAATTCACAACGTACACTGGAACGTTTATCACCATGAATAATGGCATTTAAGCCAAATAACAATTGGCATTACTCAGCCACTTAAAGGAGAATCAGGTGACCAACAATCAATAGAGGAAGTACTGCCTTAGAGGCAACTCCAACGGACAGAATCAATTTGTCAATGTGGCAATGCAAATAAGCATACTTTTATAATATTAAAATGCTTACACTAACAATCCCCCTCTCATTTAAATATTAGATAAGAGAGTCCATTAGCTGAAGGAAGATTACTATGCATAATGAAGGTGTGCTCTGCATTGAACCTCCACTTAGTGAAACAGTAACTTTTACTCCAGTGTCGTAGTGGTCTCAGATTTGAACTGACTGCTTAAGGGAAATACAATATCACTGCTCACACATAATAATCAAGGTGTTGACATGAGCTTTAAAGCCAGCACATTATGGTCATGTGCTATCCCGATTTCATGAGTGCTTTTGAGAATAAGCCAATTCTCATAGGAAGCGACCTACTTCCACACTCACATAGGTGAAATCTGTCGAGAGTGCTCCTGTAAGCTTAACACTCCACCCATACGGGTTACAAATATTCATTAAGAGGTTTATCAACTCAACCTTCACAAATCACAACAGGAAACAATACACTCACTGTAACATCTCGTTGTCGCACCCTATTTCAAACTAGCCGAAACAGTTCACAACATAATATGACTGACACTCTGATTTTGAAAGAAAATCGTTTTTGTGTTAGAGTCGCCACCTAAATTTTAAGGGAAATATTAGGAAAACCATTTTTTAATATGTAAATGTAAACTCTGTTTTGATTTGCGAAACCAGTGAGATTCTGAGTAAGGGTTTTGGTTACTCGAGGGGAAGGTGTTAAGCATCCCTTAGAGCCTATCCGAAGATAGTCCTTAAACTCAATTTAGGAAAATATAATTAGGAAGACTTGTTTATTTATTTATTTTTCTTAAAAAATCAATGGTAAGTAAATTTTATTATTTTAATAAAAGAGTAAAATACAAGGTACGACGTATATATGTCTATAGTATGTTTATCATACGGTAATAAATAAATAAATAAAAATAAATGTACTAACATGTATGATAATTTTATATGTTGAAAAATATAGATGCGTCTTATATAAATGTATCCAAAATAAATGTTGAGTTCAAACGATATAAAATTTGTTGTTTAATTTATATATAGAATTAAGACGTCAAATAAAATAAAATGAGATAGTAGTCGGGTGCAAATATGTAGTAAAATAATGTGTATATTAAAGTGTAGGAGTTTATAAATTATATAAAAAATAAGTAACATTTGTAAAAGTGATAGTAGATATGAGAAAAAAATATGAAGTGTAACAAAATAATAAGTTACGTATAGAGAAAAACTAAGAAATAGAAATTTGTACCTTTCTGCGTACGACATATATATGTATGTACCTTGTATTTTGAACCTATTGGCATATCTAAAATCTTGAAATAACATGTTAAGAAATTAAAATGTTTTAGTAATGTTTGATTTTAAAAGTGACAATAGCAAATATATTTTCATAAAGGGGGTGATGTCAAAAGAATATAAAGTGGGCATAATATTGGGACTTATTCTATAGTTACATTTATTTTTTTGTTAATAAAATATATAGACCTACTTCCTTATTTAATTACTTATTTTAAAATATATATATATATATATATATATATATATATATATATATATATATATAAAACGGTAATAACTTTAGCCTTACGCTAGTTTCAAAATCATTTGGGAGTTTTAAAGGATAAGTTTTCCTCAACATAAAGTCCTAAGTGAGAGTTTATAGATAAAGCTAATGAATATTTTGGTCCTTCTCGGAACGAATAACTTAAGCCGTGTATTTTCAAGACTTAAAAGGTAACAATTCTAGTGCGCCTTATCACATTCATTTTGGTCTTTTAAAATCATATCTTCCTTTTGAAAGTAGTATTTTAAAAGTACCTTTTGGACCTAAACTACTGCACTTTTAAACTCTCAAAGTATAGTGGTTAGTTCCAAAAAATGTACCTTTAGATCCTAAAAAAATGATGTTTTTAAACTGAAGTGAAAAACTACATTTATTTTTATTTTTTTAAAATTTGCACAAAGGAAAGAAAATGATAATTTCGTCTCTCAAAATCTGCGTTTTAAAGCTAAAATATGTCTTTCAAAACTCACGAAAAGAGTTGGTTTTTGGGCCTCAGAAGCCTGCATTTTTTACACTCAAATTTTGCACATTTTAAGTTAAAAATCTGCACTTTTTAACCTCGAAAATCTTCATTTTCGAGTTTAAATTTTGCACTTCAAAGCCCACAAAGAGGGCTGTGTTTTGAGCCTCAAAACCTGCAGTTTTATACTCAAAATTTAGACTTTCTAATGTCAAAATTCTGCACTTTTTGAACTCAACATGCTGCACTTTGAGACCCCAAAATACCAAACTTTAAGTTGCTAAACTTGTACTCTAAACACTTGTTTATGAAAGAAAAATCTAAAAATAAGTTCACAACATTTGAAAACAATATTCCCAAGTGAACTTCTTTAAAAAATGTGTTTTCATAACCACCAAAATGTGTCAAGTAACTCATAAAACTTGATTGAAAAAATGTCATTCTAAACAAAATAACTATAATAAACCCAATATCTAAAGGGAAGCGCGGTGGGCAACTACGTCTTACCACCTTTTTTAGTTGATTCATACAAACCCAAACAAAATAAAAGCATATCATAAATATAAAGGAAATACTCAGGGGTAAAATGTTGGCCAAAAGATAACAACACATATATGATATAAAGAACGTGAAAACTTTGAAGCGAGAAGGAAACGTTGGACACTATTGACGCGATGAAGGCTGCTAGACACAAGCGATAATGTAGGCGAGCACAAATATGATTTGGACAGATGAATGGAGTCGTATCTCAACTCCAAATGCGCTCCCGAGTGTACAAGTGAAATAAACAAAAGAAGAGAATTAGTAAATGAGATTCGAAACTTGTGAGAAAGCACATCAAAATAGATTCTACCTATCCATCTGTTAACCCAAATTCAGGCTTACTTATTCCGGCAATCAGACTCTTGGAAAACATGATTTTTACTGATTCATATCCCTCCAAATTTTATGTACAGTAGTTTGGAGCTTCAATGTTCAGGAATACATATTTTTTTTATGTCATCAAACAAGTTTAAGCATGTCTACAACTGTCTACGGAAGCATGAGACTATATATTTATTCTTTGAGTCCAACAAAGGAAGCCAAACAATAATATCACATGTAGCATATAAGGAACAAAAGAGCATAATGTAGATTGTCTTGGTAATAACAATATTATATGTATAAGAGTATGAAGTGTATATGCATTTATTTATTGTTTTAGAATAATGGTCTACACATTTACAGACAGGGTGAAGAATTTTGTGATAAAAAAGAGATGGACGCATTGAAAGAACTCCAAACAATAACAAAACTAGGATGGAATGCATATGCATTGAACATATCTATGCTGAAGTTCGCATTGGTGTTGGGCATGCATTTCCAAACCGGATACAAACATAGAGAACTCGTAGTTAATAACTGCCCATTTCTTAAACCGATAAAAAAAACTTAGCATTTTTGGAATTCTTGACAACAGGTCATTGAAAGGCACATGAACGCTTAAGTAAATGTTTCAATTCGTCATTATAGGAGAGGAAAATCCATGACTATATTACTTAATCAAATATAATAAACTAACATCATTGAACTAATATGTTGGTAGCGGACTGCATTACGTAAACACTCTTAGCATGCATTAAGCTGGTGACTAAATTATTATCTAGTGTCCTCGACTTCACATGAACACGGGTAGATTTATTACGTGTCACTACTCATGAGAGAGAGGAGAAAAATGCAGTAGTTCAATCCAATATAAAGCTATCATGGGATCCTTCTAATTACTTAGGTGAGATATGAGAACAAGGAGAGAAACTTATTGAAATTTCAGAAAATGAAGTATCCAGGAGACTAAAGAGAACAAGTAATTTAAATTCCAAATAACAAGTGTAAAGCCCTCTTGAATCTGATCAGATTCATGTGTAACTAATTCTTAGTTTACCTAATATGAACTAGCATATAAAATATGCTAAACAAATTATGGCAGAACAGACTCAGCATCAATTAATTTTATCATATTCTAAAGTTCAATCAGATAGTAACTTCTTCATCTATAGATTCATAACCCAACCTTTGAGCCTATTACGTAATGACGTTTTTCTAAAAAATAGGAACAATGTAATTTCTACTGGCACACTTCACTCTAAAAGAAATAAGCATTTCAAAAACACATGGTTCATACAAAGTTAATAACTTGCAGAAATTAGTCAAAACTCACACAAATGTCCAAAGAAGTTGAAGTTCAGATAGGTGCTCAACATTTAATCATGCATAATAACAACAAAGGTGACATGTACTAACCTTATGTAGAGCAACAAACAGGGGCTTGGATTCTGACTTCGAAATTAAAACTCGAAAGCAAAAACAAAAGCAGAGAAGTAAAAGAAAATAATCAAAGCTATTTTTGTGATTATCAGTTGATTATTGGATCTTTTTACTGATCATTTTTGGATCTCTTTCGTTCGTTGAGGAATTTTTCAATCGATTCTTAGATTTTCTCACTGATTTCCGGATTGGTTTTTGGACGTTGATCGATGATTTCCGAATGCTTTTTTTTGGATGTCCCTTATGAGAACCAAATGGTTCCCTTTTATAGCTAATTTAGGCTCCAAAAATTCAAAATTTGAATTCTTGGAAACCCCAATCTCAGAGCAAGCAGAAAAGCAATTATGAAGGAGAAGAAAACCTTGGAAAATCTTTTTTTTCGTATTGATTGAAAAGGGTGAGTGATAGATGGGGAAAGGAACTGCTGGAATTGACATTTTTCCGGCGACCCAGAGCCATTTCTAATGAAAGGGGTGGGGGGTCCACGTGGGGGAGGCCATGGGGCCATGGGAGAGGAAATTAAGCCCTTATGTGGCATGCGCAAATTGGCCGAGTTAAAATAAATTGGACTGCCAAATTTTGCTCAAATTAAGTCCATATAAATTACGGAAAAGGGTCAAAATTGCCCCTGAACTATGCGAAATAGACCACTTATACCCTCCATTACATTTTGGGATCAAAAATACCCCCGCAGTTATCCCATGAGACCACAAATACCCTCGAGAGTTAACAGCCCAATTTTTTAGTGACGTGGCAAGCCATGTGGGACTAATCCCTCCACCTAAGCATTGCCAACTAAGATTCACTACAAAAGAACTTGACCTTTGGTGGCGACAAAGTCGCCACAAAATCCCAATATATTGCCACTAAAGGTTATGAGTGATTTTTAGTGGCGACTAAGGCTCCAACAACCATTCGCTAGTAAAACCTATTTTTTCAACAAAAAAATATGATAATTAATTTTCGATTGCGACCTAATTTTCTAAAATAAAAAACTTGCAATATCCATATTAAAAAGATCCAATATTATTACGAAAAATAATCAAAATTACTTCTCGATTCAAATCTCCTACTATATATATATAATGCATCATTGTACATTTTATACATTTACATATGACATAAAAATAAAACATATAGTGTCTTCAAACTCCTACTTAATCGATATCATATTTGGTTTTTTAAAAAACAATGAAGAAAAAAACACAAAATTAGAATTTAATGTTAAAAACTTTTAGTGACGATTTTCTGGGCTTTTGTGGCGACTGTTGTTGCCACTAAAGGTCTAGTTCTTTTGTAGTGAATCCTAGTTGGGCTTAGGTGAAAGGATTAGTCTCACGTGGCTTGCCATGTCAACAAAAATTTGGGGTGTTAACTCTTGAGGGCATTTGTGGTCTCTTAGGATAACAGTAGGGGCATTTTTTATCCCAAAATGTAACGAAGGGTATAAATGGTCTATTTCATATAGTTCGGGGGCAATTTTGATCCTTTTCCGTATAAATTATAACCCACTTCTTTATTAAATAGACATAGTTTATTAAATTAAAAATAATAATTTTGCAAGACTAACTTATTTGTTAAAATAGTGATTCTAAAAATAAAATTAATATAAATTAGCAACTCATTAATTAATTAAGTCTTCCTAGTTTTGAAAAAAATGTTGAAAAATATTTATCGCTATAATAAAAATTATATTTAATTAGAAAAATCGAGTTAACCCTTAAAAAAAATTATTTGACATGAAATTTGAAAAATGAGAAAGTAAGTAGTAATATAATATTTAATTTTTTATATAAAAAATAGTATTTACGAAATAAATTTATCAAATAAAATAAATAATTAAAAATCTTTTTTTTATTCCTACAAAAATTCATAGCATATATATATTTTATTATTATTATTATTATTATTATTATTATTATTATTATTATTATTATTATTATTATTATTATTATNAATTGGGTGTCAACAGCTTGCCCCTTCTTTTGTCCACGGAGGAGAGTAGAGAAGACGTGGACAAAGAAACATTGACACGATCCAATTTTAAGCGACCCACTAAAATACACCTTGAGCAAAACTCGACAAGAAATGTTTATGGAGTTATGGCCGAACTCTGGCTTCTGAGTTGCCTATGTATCTGAGGTTTCATGAGAAATCAGGCCATATGTAGTTCGAGAATGTAGGAACATAGCAAATTTTTATTAAAAAAAAAAATTCCCTAGTATCAAATTATGGTAATACTGAAATGTTTTGGTGGTGAGGTTTGAAGAGATTGGCACGAATAAAGGGACGAGATATAGTTTTAAAGAACATGAATGAGAAATGCTTCGTAGCAACTTCTACCGGAGACTTATGGTAGAGGGATGATTTTTTAAATGAATGCCCCAGTGTCGTGTTATAATGAAGTGAGACCTGAGAGAGTTTTATGAACTGTTGAAAATCGAGTCGAGTTGAGTTTTGAAAGTGAATCCTTGACATAGCTAGTGATGCTTGACATTGCACTAACTTGCCCTAGTTTGCTGCTTAGAGGGAGTTCCTCGGTATAATGTGTTGTCCTGCAAAACATGTAAAATGGTGAAAAGTACTTGTTGCGGTTCAAAAATTATAAATTGAAATTAGGAATGTAAAGAGTAGAGTGTAGATGTCCAAACGATTGTTGACGTCCCCATTTTTTGTGTTGTGAATGTGATGTAGGTAAAGTAACTTGTAATGTAAAGGTCCTCGACTGGCGGGGATGTTGTAATGTAAAAGCATGTATCCGGCTGTGTAAAGCTTATAATGTAGACCTCCGCTTGGAGGGGCTGTTGTAAAGTAAAAGAATGTATCCGGCTTTGTAAAGCTTGTAATGTAACATATTATTGTTAGTGTATGAAAGCGTCATTGTGCTTACATTCCCCCAATCGGTGGAGCTTCGGTGACGTCACTATGATGTGGTCTCCGATTGGCAGAGTGTTGCTTCTTTTGCTTATAAACTGACTCCGATTGGCGGGGTGTTGCTTCTTTTGGTTATATACATGCTCCGATTGGTGGAATTCGATCGATGTTTGCCATGTATAGCCTCCGATTGGCGGATTTTGACGATGTTTGTTATGTACAGCCTCCGATTGGCGGAGTTTGACGATATTTGTTATGTACAGCCTACAATTGGAGGAGTTTGACAATGTTTGCTATGTACAACCTCCGATTGGCGGAGTTTGACGATGTTTGCTATGTACGGCCTCCGGTTGGCGGAGTTTGAGTGACATTTGCTATGTACAGCCTCCGGTTGGTGGAGTTTGACGATGTTTGTTATGTACAGTCTCCAATTGGCGGAGTTATTTTGACAGAAAGCTAACTATTCTATTTTCCGACGAGGGGCCCTTCTCTTCAGTATTTGGTCTGGATTTTGAGCGTACCTGCAAAAAATGAAATGTTCTTAGATATAAGATGCAAGTTGAAGTACATTCGGGAAATAAAGTAGGGAAAGAGTATTTTGGCTCATGATTGTAGAAGTCGAATGGCGCCTCCAGTCGTGCCCTGAGACTTGATGTTATTTTCTTGATTCATGTGTTCCTGTGCTCAAATAAATTTTTAGTTTGGGAAGGGGTGTTGATTTGTGTCGACTCGTGGACTGAAACTTCGTCACTGGGATCTTTCGACATCTTCTTAACCTGCACATAGTTTCTTAACCTAGAGACTTAGTAGGTGGAAGAGTAGAAAAATCTTTTGAAAAGAATTTTTTATTTTTTTAGAAAATAAGTATATTACTTATATATTAGGTATATATATATATATATATATATATAATATATATAGTAATTCTCAAGCGTTTTTAGATTACGACATGTTCCGAAGTCCATCGAGCTTTCCATTTTGTTGACTATATCCAACATAGTCTTCTCGCTTTTAGCCTCCTGGTGAAGCTTCCCTAGCTCTTTTGCAGACATTGCGACGATCGAGATTCTTCAGATTCTGAGGTTACGCTAATTATGAGGAAGTGCTTCTTAAGGATAAGAAAAAAAATGGAAATTATGCAGAGAATTGATCGAGCCTAACTCAGGCTACATACGTATCCCGAAAATAGAAATCATATCATAACTTAGTTCGAATACAAGTGGGAGAAATAGAAATATGTAATGCAGTGACCGAGCTTGACTCAAGTTGCCTACGTATCCAAGTGGAATCAAGTCATAACGTAGTTCGATACAATATGAAAGTGAAAAATATGAAATGGAGTGACTGGGCGCCTGACTCAGGCTGCCTACGTATCCAAGCGGAATCCGGTCAGGACATAGTTTAAATACAATAGAAAAGTGAAAAATGTGAAATTGAGTGACCGGGCCTGACTTAGGCTGCCTACGTATCCAAAAAGAATCAGGTCGAAACGTATTTCGATAAAATAGAAAAGTTAAAAATGCAAAGGACCAAATCCGACAAAGGTTGCCTACGTATCCCACCGAGGGAATTCAGGTCAAGCGTAATTTTGAATACATGGAAATGATGATTTTGTGTTTTCTAAGGGAGACCAGATCCGATGTGGATTGCCTACGTACCCCACCATGGGAAGTCAGGTCTAGACGTAGTTCTGTTACATCAAAAAATGCAAAAGTACAAGAAATAAGCACTAATCTTGAGGTCTTCAAATGTAGTATTTCGTGATGGTGTCTGAAGTGATTAGCGTTGTGCTCACTCTGCCATCCATTTCTGCTAAGATTACCACTCTTCCAGAGAGTACTCTATGAACCATGTAGGGTCCTTGCCAATTGTTGCAAATTTCCCTTTGGCTTCTTCTTGGTGAGGAAAGATCTTTTTCAATACTAACTTCCCCGGTGTGAACTGTCGAGGTTTGACTTTCTTGTTGAATGTTTTGGTCATTCTGTTCTGATAGAGTTGTCCATGACAAATCGCGTCCATCCTCTTTTCATTGATGAGCATCAACTGTTCATGCATGTTACGTATCCATTCTGCATCGTCCAAACCAACCGTTTGGATAATCTTTAAAGATGGTATTTCCACCTCAACAGGTATTACTGCTTCCGACCCATAAACCAACATATAAGGAGTTACCTTAGTTGATGTTCTGATTGTGCTGCGATAACCGAGCAAAGCATATGGTAGCTTCTCATGCCATTGCTTGTGACTGTATACTATTTTTCTTAAAATCTTCTTGATATTCTTATTTGCAGCCTCAACTGCTCCATTCATCTGTGGCCGATAAACCATGGAATTTCGATGAGCGATCTTGAACCTTTCACAAGTTTCCCTCATAAGATCGATGTTGAGTTTGGTTGCATTATCTTTTATGGTTGATTCTAGAATTCCAAACCGACAAACTATGTTATTGCGAACAAACTCTGCCACTACCTTCTTAGTCACTGCCTTGTATATCGAAGCTTCGACCCATTTTGTGAAATAATCGATAGCCACCAGGATGAAACGATGTTCATTTGATGTGGCAGGCTTTATGGGTCCAATAAGATCCATGCCCCAAGTGGCAAATGGCCAAGGGGAACTCATCACATTGAGATCAATCGGTGGAACCCGTATAAAATCTCTATGCACTTGACACTGATGACATTTTTGCACATACCGGATGCTATCTCTCTCTATGGTCATCCAAAAATATCTAGCTCTTAAAATCTTCTTTGCCAAAGTGAACCCATTCATGTGAGGTCCACATTTTCCTACATGTATTTCTTCGAAAAGCCTTGTCACTTATGCGCGTTGACGTACCTCTGCAATCCTAAATCCAAAGTTCTCCTATATAGGATTTCTCCGTTAAGGAAGAAATGATTGGCCATCCTCCTCAGAGTCCATTTCTGGTTGCTTGTGGCATTTTCAGGATATTCTTATGCTTCTATCAATCTTCTGATGTCATAGTACCAGGTTTTCCATCCAGTTTCTCATCTACATGAAAACAGTAAGCATGTTGATCATGTATCTCTATATCGAAAGGGTTGATGTAATTATTGTATGGGTGTTGAATCATCGATGACAATGTTGTCAAAGCATTGGCAAACTCATTTTGAACTCGAGGGACATGCTTGAACTCAATCTTTGTGAATCTCCTATTCAACTCTTTTATGCAATGCAAATAAGACAGGATCTTGACATTCTTAGTGGTCTAATCTTCTTGCACCTGGTGAACCAATAAGTCGAAATCTCTTATCACTAAGAGTTTTTTTATGTTCATATCGATGGTCATCCTGAGTCCGAGAATACAAGCTTAATATTCCTCCATGTTATTGGTATAGTATAACCTAATCTTGGCTGAGATTGGGTCATACTAACTTGTTTCCGAAATTAAAACTACTCATATTCCAACTCCAATAGAGTTTGATGTTTCATCAAAAAACATCCTCCATCTATCATACGACTCTGATATGTCTTCTCCTACAAACAAAACCTCTTCATCAGGGAAGTAGGTCGTAAGTGGCTTGTAATCCTAGTACACCAGGTTTTTTGCGAGGTGATCAGCCAGGGCTTGTCCCTTGATGGCCTTCTGTGTCACATACACAATATCAAACTCGCTCAACAAAATTTGCCACTTTGCCAGCTTACATGTAGGCATTGGTTTCTGAAAGATGTACTTGAGTTAATCCATTTTTGAGGTCAAGTACGTGGTGTATGCAGACAGGTAATGCCTAATTTTTTGCGAGATTCAAATCAAAGCACAACATATTCATTCCAACAAGGTGTATATTGCCTCGTATGGTGTAAACTTCTTACTCAGATAGTAAATGGCTTGCTCTCGTCTACTTGTCTCATCATGCTACCCCAATACACATCCAAATGCATTATTCATGACAAACAAGTATAATAACAAAGGCTTTCCTGGTTCTGGTGGGACCAATACTGGTGGGTTGGACAAGTATTATTTGATTCTATCAAAAGCCTTTTGGAATTCCTCTGTCCAGTTCGTGGCAGCATCCTTCTTCAGTAATTTGAATATGGGTTCACAGATCACTGTGGATTGAGCTATGAACCGACTGATGTAATTCAGTCTTCCCAAGAAACTCATCACGTCCTTCCTGGTCTTGGATGGAGGTAGCTCTTGGATTGCCTTTATCTTTGATAGATCCAACTCTATGCCTTTCTAGCTAACGATGAATCCCAATAGTTTTTTCGCGGGTAATCCAAACGCACACTTTGCTGGATTCAACTTCAGATTATACTTACGCAACCTCTCAAAGAACTTTCGTAAGTCATCCAGGTGGTCTGAACTTCTTTTGGATTTGATAACGACATCATCCACGTACACTTCAATTTCCTTGTGGATCATATCATGAAAAGGGGTAGTCATGGCCCTCATGTAGGTTGCACCGACATTTTTTAGACCAAATGGAATTACTCTGTAGCAATACACTCCCTACGAAGTGATAAACGATGTCTTCTTTTGGATTTGATAACGACATCATCCACGTACACTTCAATTAACTCTTGTTTTCTTTCAAACTCCAAATGTATGTTGGCTCGTGTCTCCTTCACGATTTCCTCATTTCCTAAGTTGACAACCTCTGTTTTATCCATATTGGGTTTTTTTTTTACTTTCAACTTGCTCAATCTCATGTGGTAGATTTTTCGGCATCATGCTTTCATCGTACTCTTCGTGATCTTGTTCATCGCTTTCACATTGCTCGGTGGATTCGTTACATGTCATAACCGTTGAACGAGGATTTTTATTAATATGAGTGTTGAAAAGTGCAAAAGGTAAGTAAAAATAAATAGATATTTAAAATAATGAGAAATGTTTTAAAGAGAATAAAGACTTTTTATTTCAAAGCATTATAGCTTTTAGAAGAGGCAAGCAACAAAAGATTAGGCATGATTCAAGCCTCAATTTGATCATGCGAATTTTTAAAACTAAGACTATTTTTCCACACTACCAGGACTCTGGTTGAAATAGGGACGGGCTGGTGGTCCAATTCTGCAAGATTTCTCCAGGTTCGGCATTACAAATGTCAACTTGTTGAGATTTATCCCTTCTTCTTCTCCAGCCATGGCCACGAACAGATTGCATATTCCTTCTACGATGTCATCAACGCCATCTTGATCTGGAATCAAAGCTTGTTCTGGTACAAAGATTGTATCGCTTGACCCATGATGGTCTATTTTCGAGGCAGGTGCATATTAGAGTCCGTTGGTGCCTCTCTGATGCTTCAGCTGGATCGTCTCAACTATGCCATTGGACTTAGGTCCAAGTCCATTCTTAGGCTAATATCCATACTTCAACATCTCTAACGCAACCATTTTTGCTGCACTTGACAACTTTGTATTACCTACCTCTACTTCCTCATTGACCCTTATAGCTTGCCATATGAACCCATGGTCTTCCCAGCAACAGGTTTGTAACATCCGGCAATGTGAAATAATTGAAGAGGCTTAGAATTGGAAATTTTCATTTTTGGAAAGAATTTTAAAAATCTGGAATTTTGTCTAAGTATGGAAATCAGTGAGTTTTTGGCCAACTTTGAGCAGTCATAACTCCTAGCTCAGGATGAGTTAGGAGTATTTCCAGTTATTATTGTGAAGCTTGTGGAATGATCTTTCCAACGCCACCGAGTTTGCTCGATTCCGATTTTGTATGAGCGAGTTATGCCCTTTGAAAGTTGGGCAGTTGGCAGGGAATCCGTCCGAAAATTTTAAGGGCATTTTGGTCTTTTCACTAACCAATTCTTTTGGTTATATTATAGTGTTAGACTGATTTTTGGATCATTTTTATCTCATTTTAAAAGAGTAAGAGCTAGGGCTTGAGAGAAGAAGAAGAGAAGAAAGAGGAGATCAAGCAAGTTCCGTCGTGGATATCGTCGGGGGTGATCCCTAGCAAGGTATGTGAGTTTTTGGTGTGGGTTGATCCTTTCCCCCACACACCAAACTTGTTTTATTTTTTTTTGAGAAAAGGTTGGTCATGTTGTTGGAGTTGTTGGGTTGTGTTGTTGGTGTTGTTGATTTGTGTTGTTGAAGTTGTTGGTTGTGTTGTTGGAAGTTCTTGTTCGTTTAGTACATGATTTGATTGTGTTTTTGAGTTGAATCTAGTGTATGTTAAGGGTTTTGATGATCCTCAGTGTCTGTGGGATGAAACTTGGAAGTTTAGAAGGTTTAGAGTTGGAGAAAAGTCAAGTTTTCGGGGAAAAGGGCTGGGGCGTCGCGCCAGCCAGCGCGCCCCAAAAGGGACTCTGAGGTCCAGCCCTTGGGGCGCCGCCCCTACCAGAGCCCCAACCAGACCTCTCTGAAGTTTGAGGTTTGGCGCTCCACGCCTCTCAGAGCGCCAAGAGAGCCAAGTCTTCCCATTCTTTTAACACTTTCTCATGCATGTTCCTAGGTATTATACCTATGTTTCATAGTTGTTTCCGACACTCCAAAGTACGTCTAAACATCAAGAATCCCTCCATAACATGTGATCAAACACCTTGAATTCATAATTCCAATTCAAGGAAAGTTAGATTCCAATTCAAGGAAAGTTAGATTCCAATTCAAGTGAAGTTAGTTTCCAAGTCAAGTGAACTTAGTTTCCAAGTCAAGTCGAGTTAGAAGCCAAGTGAAATTAGAAGCCAAGCTTAGAAGTTAAGTAAGTCCAAGCAAGTCTTCAAAGTTTTCAAGAGTCTTCATTGAACGTTTTAACTTCATTCTAGAGCTCAAGTTCCAAGTTAAGTATAGAGTTTCAAGTCAAGCAAAGAGTATAGAGTTTCAAGCTAAGTAAAGAGACTCAAGTTTCAAGTCGAGCAAAGAGTATCGAGTTTTCAGTTAAGTCAAAAGTTTCGAGTTAAGTCAAGAGTCAAGAGTTGAGTTCATTTCTCAAAAGTAATTAGGGAACTAAGTATTTCCCAAAGAAGTTTATAAGTGTTTTCACATTTAAGTTGAGAGGAAACTGAGATTTCCAAAAGAGTTTTGAGAAGTTTGAGCACTATCTCTTTTAAAAAGAA
The DNA here is from genome assembly GCF_019186545.1 of Solanum stenotomum. Lineage (NCBI taxonomy): Eukaryota > Viridiplantae > Streptophyta > Magnoliopsida > Solanales > Solanaceae > Solanum > Solanum stenotomum. Next base: position 50,193,165 of record NC_064288.1, read on the forward strand.
AAGATGAGTTTTGCAAAAGAGTTCTAAAATATGATTAGTATGACAAATCGAGTATGTCATTAATGTTTAAACAGTATGGTCTCTAGATATACCATTAATGTTTAAGCAGTATGAATATCCCGAGTCATCAATGATCATATTAAAAATATGGTTTTGATTTGTTCTTTTTAGAAAGAGTTTTCAAATGCCTTCGGGCTAAGTTTTGAGTAATTATCTCAACTAAAGAAAGATGTGTTTAAAACACTTATGAGCTAAAGTATTTTTGGGAGTAGTCTTGAGCACCGAATTGGGGGAGCGTTCAAAGAACTCACAGCCCCCATAGAACCATGTAGCCAATATGGGATTTCTCGGGTCATACTTTTTAGATGACCACGAAAGTTAAGCTAGCGGATCCACTAAGCAATAGTAAGGTCCTATATCACGGCAAGGTATAGGATGGTCCTTGGGCAACGTGAGGTAAAACGTTGTATCACCACTTAGTTTCATAGTGGTGGTTATCGGTTAGAGAAACTCCCACAACAGTAGAAAGAGCTTGGTTCCTCGATAAGTTCTGCTTAGTATGGATGGGGGTATGGAACTTCATTCATGCATTGCACAAGTAGCCTTTGAGAGGAAGCATGGTATTTTCATGATATTATAAATATGATTTTTACGTCATGTTTTAATAGTTTTAAAAGCTTTATATATATTGCATGTGTCTCATTGCTTTATATTGAGTTTAGTTATTCATGAGTTGATCAGAGTCAAGGTAAGTTCTCTATTGTATTCCTTTCAAGCTTAAGTTGTTGTTTAGAGGTCCAGCTCGCATACTCGTACATTCCATGTACTGATGCCAGTTGGCCTGAATCTTGTTATGATGCAGACGCAGGTACCCAGGATTAGCATCCAGCACGCCGTTGATCCAGTTGAGCACTCCAGAGTCAGTGGTGAGCCTCCTTGCTTTCCGGAGGACTCAATCATTTTGGTTTTCTTAGTTTTGTTTTATTAGGATGCTGCGGGGTATGTCCTAACATCCATCTCAGTATTTTTAGAGGCTTCATAGACAGTCAGTCAGTTAGTTGAGTCTCTCTTTTGTGTATATGTATAAATATTCTATTTTGAGACTCGAGCTGCCTTCGTGGCCAAATTTGTATCAGTTAAGTTGTCTTATGACTTTTCATTACATGAAGTTATTCTGTTGAGTTGAGTTCCGCTGAGTTAAGAAAGTCAGGCCAAGGGTTCGCTTGGGGCCAGCAATAGTCTCCGAGTGCCGGTCCCGCCCAGGGTGTAGGCTCGGGGCGTGACAAGGTTGTAGTTGGATGATACATCCATCACTTGAAATAGGATGGGGAATTCAGCCGGCCCCACCTGCAATATGAGATAGATCTCTCCAATGACACTTCTTTGCGCTCTATCAAAAGCTCTAACTTTCACACGACTTTTCTTTATCTCTTCCATATTAACACCTAAATCCCTCAAAGTGGTAAATGGACAGATGTTGCATCCAGAACCACCATCAATTAGAATTCGAGTCACAACCTTATCACAACACTTGACTGTGATATGAAGTGCTTTGTTGTGCCCTGCCCCTTTTGCAGGCAGCTCATCATCATGGAAAGAAATCTTGTTAGCTTCCATTATTCTTCCAATCGTTAAAGCTTAGGTTTCACTGGTGGTCTCTTTTGGAATATTCACTTCGTCTAACACTTCCATCAAAGCATTCCTATGAGCTTCAGAACTCATACGTAAAGACAAAATAGATATGTAGGCAGGCATTTTCTTCAGCTGCTCTTCGACTGAATAGTCTTTAGGCTGCATCTTCTTCCAAAATTCTGCGACTTCAGCATCGGTAACATTCTTCCTTGGATTATGTTCTTTTCCAAGAACTCTTTGATTTAGGTCCTCTGGGGCATAACACCTCCCCGACCTAGTTATCCATTGAGCCATGACAGTGTCAATCATTTTGCCCTTGGCACATGCTCGATAGCCCCATGGGACTGCTTTGGTGCCATATTCAGGCTTTTTAGAGATCAAAGTGGTCACTACAACTCTTGGGAGATATGTTTGGACAGTCAGAGGTTCCCTTAGTTGAACAGTGATAACAGGTTGCGCCGAAGATGTCATGACATCTGGTTCATCTATGTCTGGACTGTCAGGGCCCCCATATTCTTCATCTAGAGTAACCATGTTGACTTTCCGATTTTCATGGTTTGGCAAGGGGTTGTTCATATTGGGAGGCGCTGGAGTGCATTTGATTACTCCTCTTCTGATCAAAGACTCAATCTGGTTCTTCAACCGATAATAATATTTTGTGTCGTGTCCTTGGATTCCCGAGTGGTAAACGCATCGCTTGTTTCCATCGAAATTATGAGGGATTGGATCAAGAAGTTTTCCTTCAACTGGTTGCAGCACTCCCGTTGTCTTAACCTCTCAAACAATTGGGTGTAGGGTTCGGCGATCGATGTGTAAGTGTGAGCATTTCTAGCTTCAAGATTTGGACGTGGTCTCGGTGCATATGCTGGTCTATTTTGGTGGATTGGTTCTTGGACAGGGGCATATGGTCTTGGAGGATTTTGGTATGTTGTTGCCTGGGGTGGATTATAATATGGTTTGTTATTTTTATTCCAAGAATAAAATTTGCCTCACCAAGATCTTTCATATCAAAATGACTTCTAAGAACATTTTTAGCTTCATCAATCACATTCATATTAGAGCCAAAGATAAATAAATCAACATATAGGCAAATAATCACATGTGAATTATTCCAAAACTTATGATATATGCACTTATCATACTCATTTGTTTTAAAACCATTTTCAATCATGCAGGAATCAAACTTTTCATGCCATTGTTTTGGTGCCTATTTCAAGCCATATAGGGATTTAGTAAGTTTACATACTTTGCTTTCTTGGCCTGCTTCAACAAAGGACTCAAGTTGATCCATTTAAATTTCCTCATTTAGGTCTCCATTTAAAAAAGTAGTTTTTACATCCATTTTATGAATTTGCAAATAAAAAATTGCAGCCATAGCAATTAAAAGTCTTATAGATGTAATTCTTTTTACCGGAGAAAAAGTATCAAAAAACTAGGTCTTCTAGTTGTTTAAAACCTTTTGCAACTAGTCTAACCATGTATTTATCAATAGATCTATCCGGTTTCAACTTTTTTTCCTAAGACTCATTTGCAACCAATTGTTTTACAACCCGGTGGTAAATCAATTAACTTCCAAGTTTTATTAGAAATTAGAGATTCCATTTCATCATTTACAGCCTCTTTCCAAAAAATGGAGTCATGTGAAGATAAAGCTTCTTTCAAAGTGAGAGGGTCATCTCCAACATTAAACACATAAAAATCAGGACCAAAATCTTTTTCTACTATAGCTCTTTTACTTCTTCTTAACTCAAAATCACCAATTTCTTTATTTTTCAAAGTAGAAGTAGAAGAACTAGGTAGTGACAAAATATTTTGTTCAATCCTTTGACCCCCACTATTTTAAGAATCAAAAGGAAATTTATTTTCATGAAAAATAGCATCACTCGATTCTATCATAATATTATCTTCAAGATTAAAAAATTTATAGGTTGTACTATTTGAAGCATAACCAAGAAAAGCACAAGTAGTAACTTTCTTACCCAACTTTGTAATCTTGGGATCCATTAGCCTCACAAAGGCTAGACAACCCCAAACTCTTAGATATTCAAACTTGGCTTGTAACCTTTCCACAATTCAAAACGTGTCAATTTAGACTTTTTATGAGGCACACGATTCAACACATAACAAGCAGTCAAAATAGCTTCACCCCAAAAATTTGAAGGTGCATGTGACTCAATAAGCATGGCATTAGTCCATTCAACCAAAGTTCTATTTTTCCTTTCCGCTACTCCATTAGATGAAGGAGAGTAAGGAGTAGTTTCATGAATTATTCTCAATGATCTAACAAAAGAATTAAATTCTTTTGACTCATATTCACGGCCTCTATCACTTCTAATTCTTTTTATTTTTCTTCCAAACTGATTTTTAACCTCATGGAGATAAGTTTTGAAAATTTCAAAAGCATCACTTTTATTTTTCATCAAGTAAACATATGTAAACTTAGAAAAATCAACAATGAAACTGATAAAATATCTATTACCTCCACGAGTTAAAATTCCACCAAGTTCACAAATATCAGTATGAACTAATTCTAACAAATCAGTTTTTCTTTCAACTTGAAAATGAGGCCTTTTAGTGATTTTGGCTTTACTACAAACCTCACACTTTTCAAAAAAAAAATTAATCATTAGAATTAATCATAAACTACTCATGATTCCAACATAACGATCATTAATATGACACAAACGAGCATGCCAAAAATTAGTAGAAGAAAGCATATAAACAGAAGTAGAAGCCTTATTCACTTCAACATTCAATTTGAACATCCCATCACAAGCATACCCCTTTTCCACAAAAATATCCTTCTTCACAATTACATATTGATTAGACTCAATAATCTGTTTAAAGACTGCTTTATTAAGAAGAAAACTAGACATCAATTTTTTTCTCATGGAAGGAGTATAGAGTATATCTTTCATACTCTTCCAGAAGTAAGACATAATTCGACATCTCCCGTACCAAGCACTTGAGTTTTGTGAGAATCACCAAGCATGATGGTTTTGGGCACCTCAAAATGAGTATATTTTTAAACTAGTCTTTGTCATAACAGACATGACGATTTGAACCAGAATCAGCCCACCATCCATCAACACTCTCAACCATGTTTATGTCGGTAATCACCGCCACAAAAGGTTCTTCGATAACGTTTTCCTGAGGGTTAGGAACACGTTTCCGAAATCTGCAAAATCGAGCAATATGCCCACTCTTGCCACAAACAAAGCACGGTCCCTTATCTTGAACTTGTTGATTTTGGGCTTGATTATTTTCACCATAATTTTTCTTAGGAGGTCTACTATTATTTTTCTTAAATTTTTTCTTCTTAGGCTTCAAAGAAGTATTTTTGTGAGTTTCAAGAGTAGCATTATTTGAAGTAATTAAATTTACCTTCGTTGTGATGTTGCCCTCTTCTTTTTGTAAAAGTGCATATTGACCCCTTGCCTCTTCACCATCGTACTTTTCCACGTTCTCATGATGAGAAATAAGTTCATCATCATCCATGGAGGTGTCATCAACTTTATTAGGATTCTTCTCAGTTAACACATAAGAAACATTGAGAAGATTTATGTAGAAAAGTCTTCCTAGCAATGAATAGGAAGATAATGGGTAGTAAATAGTGGAGATAAATGGCCTAGAGGTTACATATGTTACAAAGAATAATGAGGAATAATGAGTGAAATAATGTGAGGGCATTCAATGCCACTAACGTGCAAAAATGAAGAACTGCACAACCACCATAATTCACAACGTTCACTGGAACGTTTATCACCATGAATAATGGCATTTAAGCCAAATAACAATTGGCATTACTCAGCCATTTAAAGGAGAATCAGGTGACCAACAATCAATAGAGCAAAAAAGCATACATTTATAATATTAAAATGCTCACGCTAACAGTTTTCTAATACAATAATTCAATTGTCATAGTCATCATATTGATTACAGAATCACGAAACCACGTCTCAATAAATCTAAGTTGTCACCATTATTATTAGGGAAAATTGTATGAAATAGTAAATTATTAATTCAAATTAAATGCTATAGCCATAATTTATTTTAATTATAATTCGCAGTAAACATCCCTTTTTTTGCCATCTGATTCGATATACAATTAGCCATTTTCTATATACAATTAGTCATTTTATACATTTCGGTATAAAATGTATTTTTGTTTGTATAAAGCGAGAGAAAAGTGTATATACAAATACAAATACACATATTTTCGTCCTATACACTTGTAATTATATAAAAACAGACCTTATTATACAAATTACAATGTATAAATAAATTTATACAAAACTGAACAATTTAAAATGGGATGTTTGTAGCGAATTATACAAATCAAAAGCTCCATAGCAAACATAAAATTTGCTATAGAGCGCAATTATACAAACTATAGTTATAACATACAAATATGATTTTTATGTTTGCTATGTGTGAAAGTTGCTCGTATAATTATTATTATTATTATTGTTATTATTATTATTTATATAAATAAATACTCAACTTGGAGATAATAATTGTAATAATTTATGCCCCAAAGTGCAACTATATAAAGACTTCCATTTCTGATTCATTATTCATCAATTTTTTCCAATTAAATACTTTTATTTCTATATTATATAATCCATTTATTTTATTAAAAAAATGGGTTTGAAAGGAAAGTTGATTTCAAAAACAGAGATAAAAGGTTGTAAGGATTTATTTCATGAAATGTTTTGTGAAACACCACACCATCTTCCAAATGTTGTACCACAAACCATTCAAGCTGTTGATTTACATGAAGGAGATTGGGTACTGTTGGCTCCGTTGTTAACTGGAATTATACTATCGGTAACATTTTTTAATCACTTATTTTAATTTAACCGTATGTTTACCATTATTTATTCTAGTCCATGACTATTTATGACAATTTCTCTAGTTACAAATTAGTATATAGGAAAATTATTTTCTTCTTCCCAATTAGCCTAATCATTAAGTAAGCATTAGTCCAACAGTCCTATGGAAGGTTTACTTCAAAATATTTGTTGTTGTTTTTTTTTGAAAAAAAAGGAGTCATTTTTACTTCTTTTTTTTTTTCCTGGATTTACTCTTATTATTCTAATTACGGACTTATTAATTATTAAGACCTGTCAAATACGGCTCCTATTGGGCCTTTTTCAAAATAAAATAAAATATATTTTGTTACCTCTTGGCTGAAACTTTATGATTTAGGCTGAATATTTTTTTTCAAATGTATTTAACTAAAAATAATGGAGTTTAAGCAAAAAATTTACAAATTTGGACCGAAAACAAATAAGAAATACACAAAAATAATCTGTCATTACTTCTATAGATAAATCAAAAGAAATAAACAACTACTATTATTTTGAATAAAAAAATTTATTTGGCTAAAACATTAGGCTCTAGATAGCAAATGTGTTTTAAAATAAATTTGACCCGAAAGAAAGAAGAAATACATGGTTGCAATGAATAGCTATTGCGTCTAAGCAAAAAATAAAATAAAACTCTATTATTTTAGATAAAAATCCAAAAATAATTTAGATATACACTGAATAAAACGTTCAAATAAAGGATGGTTCGAATATATTCCTTGTAGGGTATTATTCACCATATAAGTAAAAAGATGGAAAAATCTAAAAAAATATACCGTCTAACATATTTATTTATATTTCGGCCTGTAATAATATTTATTTATATTTCGATTGTGTTAATTAATAAATGGAAAAATATAAAAACCCAACATAAAATCTTGTCATGTAACCTAATATAATATTATTAAAAATTATATGGGGGGGGGGGGGGGNATGGTAATTATATATACACAACACAATATATCAACCTTATATAAATATGTATAATCGTGTATAAATGGTGTATATGACTACGTGGTGTAAATGTTTTTTTATAGACAAAACCTAATTTTACTTCTTTTTTTTCTTCACAAATATAGAGGGGGATGAGAAGGTTGTAAAGGTGATTATTGACGAGATAAACAAGGAAAAAAGGTTAGTGACATTCAAGGCATTTGAAGGTCATTTGATAGAGGAATACAAGGCCTTCAAAGCTACTATTCATATTGAGAATGAAGGAGATAACAACTTGGTTATATGGACTATTGAATATGAAAAGCAAAACGAAGACATTCCAGAACTCTTCTCTTATTTGCAATTAGCCACTAATCTAACCAAAGATGTTGACACCCATCATGTCAACCAGTAATATTCTATGTTATTCAGACTCTTCAAATATATGGACAAGTGTGTAGATCCTTCAATAGTATGTTTTTCAAGAATCCAAGTAATATGTTGTGAATAATGTATTTCCATGTTCTCTTTGAAAGAGGTGGTTGCTTGTTGATGTTTGTGTTTCCCATAAAGATGTAATTTGCTTTGTTGTATTTTCATGAAATAAATTGTACTATTTCGTTTCTTGAAGAACAAAAATTATTTATCTGATTTGACTTTGTGATTAAAGTAAGTTGAATTTTTAGTCCTCTCTGTTTTGGTAAGATTTTATGTCATCGGAGGAAATTTCAAAAATAGCTAAGAGTAGAAATATAATATGGTTCTTTGCTATAGTTTGTTTAATAACGATTCGTAGCTACACATTAGAAGGAGGAGATATACGAGAGAGATTGAGAGAGGGAAGAGAGAGGCGAACGATATCAGGGAAAGACACACAATTGATTTGTATATCTGATTGATATTGTATCACGAATATAATTAATATAATTGATTTGTATAAGATAAAATTAGCTATTAGAAAGAGTAGAGAGACGTGTGAGATTGGGAGATGGAGAGGGAGAAGAGAGGAAAGCGAGATCTGGGAGAGAGAGGTGTGAGAGATACAATTGATTTGTATATCTTATTGATAATTGTATATCAGACAGATAATAGTATCACGAATACAATTGATTTATATCAATGAATATATTTGTATCAAAGACTTATTGTATACAATTTGTTGATGCAAATCAATTGTATCAAATATATTAACGAATACAATTTGTATCAAGGAATACAATTGTATCGTTGTTGTAATTCATAAAAAAAAAAAATTGTATTCATTTGTCGCCTTGTGTATTATATTAACTAGTATACATGCCCGCGCGTTGCGCAGATAATTTAAAATGTAATAATTTTATAATTAAAAATAACTAATAAAATGTATTATACACTTAATAATAGAATTTAATTTATAATAATACAATGATATTAATCATTAACTTGTTTATTTGAGCATATTAAATTAATATTATTAGTACACACTTTATTTTATTGTGTTAAAATATTATATCTTTTAGTTTTATAATTTATTATGGTGATTTTTTCCTAAGGATACTATTAATTTTATGATTATTTTATCTTGATCAAATATGAGATGCTTCAAATATTTTTACGTGTTTGTACTTTGTTCTTTTTATGTTGTTTGAATAAAAAAATTATGTTAATAATTTATTAATTCTAATAGTTCATATAAAATATTTGATATCATGAAATTAAATGGCATGTTAATACATTTTCTATATATGTTTTAGTTAAAATCAAAATATTTTTTAGTATTAAATTTGTGTAAAAATATAATAATATAAAATTGATTTAAAGGTAAAAATAATCTTAATTAATACAACCGCTATATTAGATTTACTCAAAGTTTGTATTGGATATTTTAAAATTTTAATTTGAATTGTATTAGAAAACATATGGATATGAATGAGAGGTTGTTGATTTGAATTTATCCACTTGAGTATATTATGAGTACTAATAGTTATCTTGTATTCAATTTTTAAAAAAAAAAAATTGAAAATTATAAATTGTGCCATATATTTTAGAATCACAATTTTCAACTTAATTTAATGTTGTTATTATTTAATATTGTGAATTCTTAAATTTGCTAAATGACTTATATTTGTTATATTGTTCAAGATAGAATTTAACGCTTGCTAAATATAGATAAATATTATTTATCTTAAATCCAAAAGTTTAAAGTTGATGAAATTTTAAAGTGACCACTTATATTTAATTAGGACTTATCTGGAACTTATTTATATAATTGGCTACTTAAAATTTCAAATTCAAAATGAATTGGTTAATAGTTATCATATCGAATCCTAATTTTTAGCACCATGGAAAAGAAGTTTTAAAACTCCCTATTTAATTGGATAAAAAAAAAATTATAAATAAAGATTAATTCGGTATTGAAATTGTAATTTTTGTAAGCGTAAGATTTTGCAATGTTTTTATAGTGTTTGCAATTTTTATTTTTAGTGTTTGCATTTTTACGTAACTTTTTTTTTTGTGTTTGCAATATTTAACTTTTTATTTTTTGACAATTTTAAAAGTTAACAATGAGATATAGATATATAGATATATAGACTACCATTTTACATATATTTTTATTAGTTTTTCTAATGGCAAGGATTTTATATATAAATGAATTATTCTTCTTATCATGTTTAAAATATATTAAACATTTTATATATAAATGCGGCAATCTATTTATTTAAAATAAGAGTGAATTCTTCTTATTATTTTTAAAATATTAAATTTAGAAGTTGCGGAAACATAGTTAAAATATTTCACATTAAAAATATATGATAACTTCCAATAAAAAAGGAATCACATACAGTTATTCCTTATTTTCTAGAATCGATTTAAAATCATTTTAAAAATAATTTTCTTTATTTTAAAAAATCAGTTTTTTTAGCATTATCTTATATATTTATCATGATAATAAATTTTCAACCTTTTACAAAATAATATTTTTTTAGCTAATTTATAAAATGGATTTAAAAAAAAGTATTTATATCTGTTCTTAAAAATGTTGACAGTTGTCATTATTTGTGTAAGTTGATGACAGGTTTCAATTTTTATTTCAAATTTTAATTTATAATATTTAATTATTTATATAATATTTAATTATTATTTAAAATTCTAAAAATTTCTGGCGCTGACATGTGACATTTTTTCTTCTCATATTATATATAGATAGCTATATAGATAGATTATTATTATTATTATTATCTGCATTTTTTGTAATAAATAAATATGTTGTATTTTTAAATTTTAAACTAATAACTACCCACTAAAATCAATCCTTAAAATTCTTTTAATTAACGTGATGCATGTTTTTTTTTTTTGAATTTTGAAATCAATAACTATCCTCACTTCACAATTAAAAATTTGAAATTAAAATTTTCATATTTAATATTTATTTTTAAATTTAAAATTATTATGGGACACTAAAACCACCCCTTAAAATTCTCCACTAACTAATCTATAAACATTTATCTTTATTAAATTATCAATTATTTTTAATTTTTAATTTACTATTACTCTCTTCTTTCATTTTATGTTTATTTGTTTAGTCTTTTTTTCTAATAGGTATATATTTAATTCTTCAGTATAGTTTAACACTTATAGATACTATTAAGATTTAATTTTAAAATGGTAAACTAATTTTATATAAATAATTAATGTATTATTTTTAATATTAATAAATTAAACTTGAGAAGTTATAAGCACTACCAACATTATATTATGAGAGAAGCGTGAAAATATACATGTCAGTTCATTTCAAGTCAATTCTAATTCAAAATTTTAAAAGCAATAATGTCAATTATTATATTAGATTTAAAAATATGTCGAGAAAATTTTATGTGGTAGAATGAAAAAAATGATAAGGATAACATTTATAAAAATGAAAAGATGAAAATAACACTTTGTAAGGCATCATTCATTTTATATTCTTATTATATACTACAACAACAAAGAAAATAAATTTTTTTATCCTTTGTTAAAAATATTTACATGAAAATAGAATACTATCATAAGAAAGTGAGAAAAGTAGGATTAGTGGTGATTTTTAAATCTTCGTCTATGATTTAAACACCACAAACCAAACTTAAAATTACTCTTTAAAAATTAATGTCCTATTTTTCAATTAAAGAAGTTTTAAAAAAAATTAAAAAAATTATTTAAGTTTTTGTTATTTGGATAAAATCAATTGTGTTGTAAATTATTAAAATTTTATCCACGACACTGTTTTTTGTTAGATATATTTTTTGCTAATTTCAAAATTATTTGTTTATATAATTTTTATAAAGAATTTGATTTTGAGATTAATAAGATATTTACAAATTCCTTTATTTCTAAGATAAAATAAAAATTGAGATTAAAAAGGATAATTGCGTAAGTGTTGATTCTTTTTTATAAATAAAATATGTAAAGGGAGGAATACAATTATTAGCCTCATAAAGCAAATCAAATTTCAACCTATGGATGTGTCATCATGATTACTCATTATTAATAACATTAGCATTTCCATCGAATATAACTCACCAATGTATATTTGCATATCGTGATATATTTAACATACTTATTCATCATCCTTCGTGTGTGTGAAAATGAACATTTTTCTTTTAACGACATTCACGCATACATCATGACTAACTTACACATTTATTTCGGCCTTTTAAAAATATATATGAAACAAAAATTCTTAAATTAGTGTTTATTTGAAATTTTTTACATGCTACAAATATATTCATAGGAAGCATAGGTAATAAAGATTTAATGTCAAAGAAATATTGAGCCACATATGCTAGGTAAATTACATCATTTTCTGAAGTCATCGGCCTAGTTCTTCGTGTAAGGAAAATTCAAACATTTCATGGGAATCCAAATTATGAGCATCATTTTGGAGTCATAATTTTGCTCTAATATTGCCCTTTGCTATCATAATTTCAAACACAAATTGAAGTAGAATCAAAGACAAATGAAGGTTAATTATAATTCAATTTTGATGAACAAAGAAGAGTATAAAAATATTTGGCAACTTACTTGGACAAAATGATGTTTAGGAGTTCTTTGCCTAATGAAAATTAAATTCCTTTCAACAATTGCAAGCAGAAGATTTTAAAGTTGTTTGAAATTTTGAAGTGGTAATTTTTATTTAAGTTAGGGATTTATATAATATTTGGATAACTGATACATCTGACAGTTATTTATTTAATTGGGCTGCATAAAATTCAAAATTCAAAATGAATTGGTTAGTAGTTAATTGGATCCTATTTTTTAGCAATGTGTAAAAGTGGGATAAATTTTATATTTCTTTTTTAATTGTTTTGGCAATCATTTTAAAATTTTAATTAATGACTAAGCTATTTGTATTTTTTTTAACTACGGATTTCATATTGGATTTATTTGGCATTCAGTTTGAATTTTTTAAAATAATAGCTAAATTATCTAATTAATTGTCATAATAAAATGAAGATTAATTCATTTTTGAAACAACAAATTTTGTAACAGTAGATTTTTGTATTATTTATTATTTATTATTATTAATAATAATTATATTATTAGTATTACTAGTATACGTACCCGTGCGATGCGCAGATAATTTTAAAGAAAATAATTACGTTATATTTATACTCAAATATATAGTATACACTTGTATCATTTAAATTAGTGTATCATTTTTGACACAATTTATCATGAAATTTTAAGTTGTAAGGAGCATCAAATCTAACTTGAATTACCTATCTAGAATTAAATGGGTAATGGATGCTCAATAATAATTAGATCATCATCTAATATTTTATATTTTAATTGTATTGTATTTTATGATCGAAGAACTGAATAAGAATATATAGCTCAATTTTAATGATCATTGTAGACTACTTTAAAAATGGACTAATAATTCAAAAAATATATATAATTAATTGAATTGCTTCCGGATGGAATCTAATAACGAATAGTTAATCATTTCATGAAAAATAAATATTAACACATAAATCAACTTTTATTTATAAATATGTATAGCATAGTTTGATCCATTAATAACCATAAATTACATGTCGATAAAAAATTTATTTATTTTTGGAGTTTCTTTAGTTGCTTCACATGATTATCTTGAACATTTTAAGTAGAAATAAAGAACACTTAATTCTAATTGATTCAACACATCGACCATTCGAAAATTTTACGGATCGAATTCTACAAAAAACTTTATCTATAAATTCAACTTGACTTATCCCAGGAAAATATATTTCAACTTAAAAAAAACATTATCTATAAATTCTAAAAATTATATTTAAATTCACATAATTTGAAAATATATCTATAACTTAAAATTAAAATTAAACAACTATTATAATGATACAAAAATGCAAGCAAAATCTTTGTACTGAATGCAATTTAAAATGCGGATTTTATATTTCTTTTTTTGTACTTATTTTTATTTATCCTTTGTTCTCTTTCCTTTTTAACTAATTTCATCTTACATTTTTAAGATTGATAGTCGTAGTTTTGATTAAAGCATCTTTTAGTTAAAGTCTAAGAGGAGACTGAAACACATTTATGTAGATTGTATATCATATATGAATTTAAAGAGTCTTTTCCCTTAATCGATAGAGTTGTAAGTCTTCTTTATCATCCTTAGTTAGCAATATTAATTCAGAAATTCAAATGCTTATCTACAAATAATTCTGTTTGAGGCTTTTTTAATCGCAGTAAAAAATGTGTGAAATATTTTTTACTTAATATATAAAAAAAAAAAAAAATTCTTTCACATTTTTCTACTCAAAGTTGTATTATAAAATGTGTTCAACTTAATTCTTGCAAAATTCAAATGTGATCAATTACTACACGGACATTAGACATAAAATATAAATGTTGCAACAATATAATCATCCAATAAATTTTTTATTTCTTATTTCTTACTGTATTTGCATTTATTCACTATTTCAACAATTACAATATTAACATTTGTAGAAGGTTTTTGTATTAATTTGTCATTTGATTTAGAATTTGTTTGGCCAAGCGCTTAAAAGTCAAAATTACTTTCTTTTAAAAATAAAAAATAAAAAATTGTACAATCTGTAAAACTACTTTTAAATAGAAGAAAATTTATTTTTTTGTGATTGGAAAGAACTTAAAAGTTTCTCCTTCTTAAAAAATGCAAAAGCATAAGCAAAAAAACAAAATAAAGATAAAAGTATTTCTATCATTTATACATATTTATCAATATATCACTTTTTAATTTAATTAACATATCTCATACGTTTAATTTAGTTTCATTTTAGAATTGTACGTATCCTTCATTTTACATTAAAAAAAAATATTATTATTTTTTATGTTATTTGTTATTATTTTATGATTTAATATGTAGAATAACTCTTTAATTTATTTTATTTGATATTTCTTATTACATAAAATCAGCCTGATGATATTATATCAATTTATAATATTTTATTTGATTAATCTATGTATAATATTCATCAAAATTTAGGATATGTACTTTCTATTTAAATAAAAAATTTAATTTTGAATAAAATTAATTTTTTATAATAGATATTTAAAATAATTTGTCTCTGTAAAATAATTTTAATATTAAAAGTATATTGATACATGTTTTTTTTGTAATTTGTCTCACAAATATACTTTTTTAAAAATATCAACCAAACAAACAAAAATAAATTTCCAATGAATTTAGTCAAATACAAATATTATTATTTTTTCAAAAGCATTTTTCTGAAAAGCTATTTTATTAAAAATATTTTTAAAAATAAGTGATTTTAGTCTCTTTGCCAAACATGTAATTACTCTTTGTTTACCATAACGTAGATAATACCACTGTTCAAAAAAAATATACCTAGTTTATCACAAGCAAACTAAAACAGGTATGAGTTCGTCGAAATTATTATTTTTAAAGCAATTTTTATGTTTGTCTAAATTAATTTTTTAAATACATACAAATATATAGATTCACAACTAAATACTATCACCTAATGTCGCTATATTAATTTAAAATCAATAAAATTAAGACTTTTTATTATTTTGTCACTTGACTCCAGAATGTTAACTATAACTTCTCTTTCGCTATTGATAAGTATATAAGTTTCTTTTGATTTAGAACTTTATTTATTTATGCTCTCTTTCGTTCTATTCCTTTGATTCTTTCATTTTTTAATTTTTTTAATTTTTAATAATAATTTTAAAATTATTTAATACGCATAAAACAATAGTGTATATAATGAATGAAAATATTCATAGAAATTCTTATATGTAATCTTCAGTTAAAGTCCACGTAAATACATCATAAGTTAAGATAGTATAAACTAATCTCACTTTACATATTATACAAATAATCTAATAAAATATATAATTTACAATGTACAGTTAATTTTTGCAATATTCTATTATGACATTTATTTTGTTGTACCTCTTTTTAAAACTAATTAGAGTAAATTTTATCAGATTTAGAGTTACATATTTATAATTTTTGG
>NC_064288.1:50212182-50217572 GCF_019186545.1 Solanum stenotomum
CAAGTAAAGTTAATTAAGGTCTCACATATAATTTGTGTTGGCCTTATTCCAACAATATTTTCAACTAAGATCTCTCCAAACGATCTTTATATGAATATTTAAAGCCGATGAACGAATATCGATATTGATAGAGCGAGAAATTCAAGTATTCAATAATGAGAATTTGATGATGTACCATATGATATAGTTTGTCAACTTCATAGGGATGGATTTTTAGGGTTTGATAGCTAATCTCTTAACTCGTGATAAATAATTGACTAAATATCATTTAAGAGTAATGCCCAACGTTACCTCTGGGTCAATTTCATCACGGCTAGCATCCTTTTATGATTCTTTCTTCGTATGTCCAAGCCTTGGTCCATTGTTGAGATTATGTTCGATTCATTTTGCTTCTTTAAGATTGATCACTTCTGACGTTAATTTTATTAATCTTGCTCCCTTCCACATGTCATCATTCAATACGATCAAGTGTCACATCTATTTTATCCCTATACAACCCTCACTCAATGGTATACTCGCGATGAATTGCAGTTTAGCCAGCAATTGTATCGGGTGAGTCTCATTCACTGATAATGACATAGGTAGGCCAATTTAAAATTATCATTTATCGTAAAATCTTCTCCTCTTAAAATTATTTGAAGGGAATGTCTTTGAAATAGGGTCTTTGAAATCCTTATTCCTAATATAATATATATATATATATATATATATATATATATAGGCCAATTTAAAATTATCATTTATCGTAAAATCTTCTCCTAGTCAAATTATTTGAAGGGAATGTCTTTGAGATAGGGTCTTTGAAATCCTTATTCCTAATAGTATATATATATATATATTCTTTCAAATCTGGTTATATAAATGTATATACTTATTATTTACATTTGTTTGTGTCCTTAAAGATAGAACTTATCAATAAAGATGCACTCAAATTTAGTGAAGTGTATAACCTGATTATTTGATCGAGCTTCAAAATTCAGATATAAGTAAGCATTTAAAAATGTATAAAGTCTTTTAACTATTTAACATTTAAAAAATTATACATTATGAATAAAAACTACATCTAAATACAATTACTAATAAAAACATTATTTATTTTTAACCAAATGATCAATAATTCATTTTTGCAAGAACTTTTTGTTTATTATATTTATACTTATGTATTTTTCCTATTAAATTTGCTAACTAATTTTTCTTCTTCTGTACGTCTCACAATAAATTTGTTTTTAATTTTTTATATTATAAAATATTCTTACATTTTTATAATTAAATTTATATAAGAAAAGATATATGTGACCGCGTAAAACGCGAATAAATTGACTAGTTAAAGAATGAATTAGAGAAGATTGAGGAAATATGATATCTTCTCAGGATCTAAGATAAATAAAAATATAGATTTGCCTAATTAACAAGAAGATAATAATTTTAGATTATTTTTTTTGGCTATGAAAGTCAGAGCATAAATAAGATATATTACTCTCATACATTTTTTTAACAAGCAATATTCTTTTAGTCTACTCTTGATGTTTCCACTTTAAGCATGGATGATGAGAACTCATAATTTATTACTTTAATATATAATTAAATATGTAAAATTATCTCCTAACCTTAGCTTATAAAAACATGATCTAGGACTAGATTAGAAGCAATGTCAAAGGTATGACAATATAAGGTGATCAATTGAACACTCTACATTAAAAAAAAAAAAATTACATATAATAAACATTAATATTTTTACATATTTATTAAATATTGAACATTAAAAAAATCTTAAGGATGCTCAAGGGATAATTGCATACACATTCTTTTGGTACCTGCCTTTTCTTATAATATGTGTGAATTTTAATTTATAAATGACATGATATCAATACATCTAAATTTTGAATGATTGAAAATCTCAATTTTAAAAAAAAAATTCTAAGTGATTCCATTCATAAATACAAAATTGAGTCGATATATTTATATATCAAAAAAAATTTATTTATTTTTAAAATTTAACTATTAACTTAACAAAAATTTAAATCTGCATCACTGACTAGAAGTAAACTAAAAATCTTCAAAGTTTTCTCCCATATGAAAAATCAAACTAGAAACTTATTTAAGATATGAAAAAATGTTTTCAAAAAATGTTAAAAGTATAGTTACCGGGTCACCTCTTCGTTTGCGTGACAACATAAAAATAAAGTGGAGAAATAAATGTCATTATCACCCCATATAATATTATCCTCAAGTATAGTTTTGTATGGTTTCATTGTCATCAAGATCCTGCACTCTGTTTATTTTAATTTATTTATCTGATTCTGATTTGATACTCATGAGATATGTTGTATTGTTGACTTTGATTTAGCATAAATTTTAAGAATATAGAGAATATTTTTTAATCTTGTGATCTTAAATTAAAGATATGTAGAATGTATTAAAACGTTTTTTAATCTTTTGATATTAACATATTCTGTGAAGGGTTTGAATTAAAAAATTGTCAAAAGAAATAGATAATCTTTTTTAAAACAGACTACAAAAAGTAAAGACGAAAAAATTAAAATGGATGTAGGATGAAGTTGCTAATTAATTAATTATTCTTCATCACACATGACAACTTCTTCTTACTTATGATATTAACATTTCCTTTGAAGAGTTAGATTAAAAAAATTATCAAAACAAAAAGATAATCTTCTTAAAACAGACTACAAAATGTAAGAGGAAAAAATTAAAATGGATGTGACGAAGTAAAATGTGATTTATTTTTTTTTGAGCTAATCAATTATTAGACGGGACTAAGTAAAATGTGATTTTTTTTTCAAACTGCTCCCATCTATTATATCAAACAAAAACAAGTTTGTGAAAAGACTTAAATATGTCATCGAATTTTGAGAAAATGCTTATTTATGTCATTCATTTAAAGTTTGGGTCATCTATGCCTTTCAGTTAATAAATGACATGGATGAGTATTTTCTCAAACGAAAATGACATATATGAGTTAAACTTTTAACGGATAGTATAAATGAGTCTTTTCTCAAAGTTCAATGATATATTTGAGCCTTTTCCCTGAAAAAAGTATGTAAATTTTTATGTCCGAGAACAAGTGTAAGCTTCAATTATATACATTTAGTTTGTTAATAATAAACTAATTAAATTGTCATGGCCATCATATTTTATTGCCAAATCAAGAAATCACACGTTTCAATAAATCTAAATTGTCACTATAATATAAATCCACAACTTATTGGAGAAAATAATTGTTTTTTTTTTTTTTTTTTTTTTTTTAGACAATGTCTAGCGGTCTTTTATTAAACATACAAAATATCAATAGTGACAAGTACAAGCAAGGGGGCTAGGCCTTACCTTACTAATCCTAATGAAGTACCTAACTTCTGCTACCTAACAAGCATGAAGAAAATAAGAGCTAGAGAAAATAAGTATTTTTTTATCATCACAGAGTTTATAATACACTCCATGATGATATTACAAATGAGGATGCTTAAATAATGTAAAAATATGTCAATCAAGAAGAAAGTTGAGTTACCAGCCTCAAACTTTCTATTGGCACAAAATTGTAGAGGGGTTGACCATCCCCCAAAATGCAACTATATAAGGACTTTTATTTCTGATTCTTTATCTATCAAATATTTCCAACAATACTACTATTTCTATCAAATAAATATAATAAGTGAAAAAAAATGGGTTTGAAAGGAAAATTGATATCACAAACAGAGATCAAAGGTTGTAAGGATTTGTTTCATGAAATGTTTAAGAACAAACCACACCATTTACCAAATGTTGCACCACAAACTATTCAAGCTATCGATTTGCATGAAGGAAATTGGGGTACCATTGACGCCGTTATCAACTGCAATTTTACTATCGGTAATATTTTATAATCACTTCGATCTTTTAATTGATCAGAGAGTGTATTCGTTTTTTGTCACATCAGTATCAAAGGGTTTAAAGGAGAACTAAGATAGAAAATAATTCAGGCATATATAAACATATTAAGTTTAAGATGATCTAGAGATATTCTTTGTGTGAGGTACTATAACGAGAATTTTAATTTTTTCTGGGCAGGTAATAATATTTAGGGATAATTTCAAATTTATCTCTCGAGATTTCGCTCTATGACACTTGTCTCTCATGTAATTATCGATATTACACATACCTCCCTTATTTTGATTTTTTAAAATCATTCTTTAAACCTATTTAAAATAAATATAAATTAATTATGATTTAACAAATTTGTCCATCTTTATATTAATTTCTTCATATTAATCCATATTATTAAAAAAAAAACTTATTTAATAAATACTTTAAAAATAAATCTATGAAGAAATGAGTCATGTTTTAAATATTAATACGAAGAAATCATATATATATATAAAGGAGAATGTTAGACTTGCTTACGTGGCATGCCTCTAAGAGCTAGAAAACTATTTATATTTTTTGAATTTTTTATTTATCTTTCAAATTTTCTCTTTTATAATTTGAAGGCACAATCATTATTATTATTCAATTAAATAAACAATGAATATGTGTAAATGTTCGGTTACTGATTTTTCAGACTTTCACATCCTACGTTTTTCATATTCCCATAAATACACATTTATTGTTCTCCTACAAATACAAACTGAGGTGTTGGATCTTGAATCTTGATCATTACCATTTTTTTTTCATTTCATGTATCCCAATCACCATTTAGTTATTTCTTTTAGAATATGATATTGTGTTCAGATTCTTTTGAGAATTTTTCATACCGGCTAACTTAGTTACATTTTTTTACATATCTTATGATAATATTTATTATTCTTTATACTTAGATTATTGTATTATATATTTTGCTATCTTTACTGTTTCTTTACTCTAGAGTATTTTATCAAACTTTTTATATTTTTTGTTGTGATTTTTTTATTTTCGCTATTTTTTTCTTGATATATTTTTTCTTGAGTAGAAGATCTATAGAAAACAACATCTCTACCTCCAAAAGTAAGGTAAAGACACTCTACCCTCCCCCATATTATTTCATGTTCATCTGCTAATTATTTTAATTTTCAATTAAAGAGAATAATTATATTAGTACGTATAAATGTATCTCCTCAATTTTTTCATTCATCTCACTACAATTTTTCAGTCTTGCAATTTTCCTCTTAGGCCTAATAGTAGTCTATGATTTATATTTTTTTTGGTTTTATTATCTCTATATGTGTATATGGTGGAGTGTTAGTTGTCTATGTAGATTATCTTATTCAATTTTGTATGATCTGCGAGTGTATTGTATATTACGCACATAAGTGATCTATTTTATTAAAGTGGTGTTGTAAGCTACTAATTCTTGATAGGAAGCTAAAGGAAGAAATAAAATCACAAAAAAAATATTATGTTTTAATTTCTTTGTTTTCTTT
>NC_064288.1:50553096-50601294 GCF_019186545.1 Solanum stenotomum
ATTACTTTCAATCTCTTGAATTTAACCTCGTGAAATCCCTTCTTATAGTCATAGTGAGCGGGCTGGGTTTGATTTTGCCACCTTTAATTATTAGTAACTAAAAACTGTAGGAATTTCAATTTTTCCAGATTTACTTGTGGGAAATTAGGAAGAGAAAGCATTCAACTCAAAGCTTGGTCTTAAACAAACAATGAAGATATTGACAGTTTTCTACTCATTCTCGATTTTTCTTAGAAACGAGCACAAATTACTTATCTGTTTAAGATACTTTTGAATAACATAAAAGAATAAAAACAACCCAAAATTGTTACCAAGAAAATATGAGATGGACATCTTTTTCCACCTTGATATTAACGTTGAAATTGATGAAGACCAATTACATGGTCTTCTTTCTTGAAAAGAAAAGTAAGAGAGAAAAAAGGATCTTTAATAAAGAAACATATCCAAATATAATTGTAATTCAAATAAGTAACAAAATAAATTAAGAGTCCAACAAAATCAGTCCACTAATTCTAAAAAAAACCAGCTAAAAAAACGTGTATAACCCGTAGTTTTAAAAAGTTGTCATATTTATAATTAAAAACTTAATATTGTTAAAAAAAATTAGATTTGTATCATGTAAAATAATGTCAACACAATATTCTAGTAATTTTTCTAAAGTAAAGCTATTGTTATATAGGAATTATTTAGATGCTTAAATTGTAATACTTGTCCACTATACTAAAAATAGATGTCCAACAATACTTGTTCACTTTATGAAATTCATGGATAATTCTACACTTAGTTCCTAATTTATCCTTATCTTTAATTATAGTCATTTCCCTATTACATTTTTCAAGGCATTGCATTTACTATAGAGTAAATTTTAGGTTTAGCAAATGTAAAAATCATATTTGTATGTTATAGCTATAGTTTGTATAATTGCGCTCCATAGCAAACTTTATGTTTGCTATGTCTATTAATTTGTATATTTCGGTATACATATAAATAAAAATTTGTATTTGTATATTTCGGTATACAAACTAAAACATAGTAATTGTATATAAACAAAATTACTACATATATACAACACATATGTATACCGAATGAGTCTATTTGTATATTTTGATATACAAATGGGTCCTGCAATTAATTTTTATATAACGCATGCAAAGAAAAAAAGTTTTAATAATGTTGTATTTTGAGGTGACTCTTTAAAATTAAAAAAAATGAAAGTTAACCAAATCGTATCGATACCGAAGAGAAACCTATATGATCTAGATGGTTTTAAAAAATCTAATTTAGTTATACATCATAAAATACCCAAAAAATTGAGATAATGTATTTTTTTTAAATAACCGACCGAACTGTCTCAATAACATCTGCACCATTGTTAGAAATTAGCAATTTCTATTTGTGGTATTTTATTTTTTTTTAAATGCAGTAATATTTTTTTTTCTACTAATAATATTAACAATCTAACATTAACAATAGAAATCAAAGGTAACTTATGGATAAAAAGATCGAGAAATAAAATAATCAAACGTATTACTTAGTTAATAACAACAAAATATGATAAAATTTTGAACAATTAAATCATAAATTTAAATCACCAGGAATATTTGCTACACTTAATGAAGTAGTACTTATTTAGTATGATATGTAAAATTTAGAAACACGCATAATTACTATATGTATAAAAAAAAAATTAAAATACAATATAGAATAAAAGATTGAATAACTAAAATATAAATTAGTAAACACATAAATAATCAAATTTTCATAACTAATATTTACCTAAAATAAAATAGATTATTTTATAAAAACTACCTTACTAATTCTAATCAACAAGATTGAACTGGACCCACCAAAATACTACAAATGAGAAAATCAGATTAAAAGAAAGGCATTAAAATAGGAATTAAAAGAAAGGGAGTTGCCCAGGTTCAATCTTGGGACCTTACACATTTAACCACTAAGTCAAGTAGCTTATTATGAGGGAAGCACACAACTAAAGCAGACATGTTGACACTCAACTATGTGCTTATTCCCTCTTCTTAGATAATAAAATAATTTTTTTCAGACTTTATTTGTGAATTTCACTGAGTTAGTGTGAAATATAAGAAACTTTCTTGTGCAAACCGTAGTTCAACCAGTTGCAACGGGTTAATTATCATGTTTTCAAATATCACTCCACTCACTATAAACCAGTTACCTAATTAGTTTTAAAGCTTGATAGCATAAGGTTTGAATATCGAGGATTAAAATAGGAGGTTATTAAGTACTCGATGATTGTCGTATTATTTGTGGGAGAGGTAGGGGGCAAACCCCCTCTTCTCCTTTTTAATAGTATTATCTAATAGTTCCATAGTTTTTTATTCTATTACTGTCGATTGTCTTATTTATTTTGTATCTTGTTATTTTGTTATTATATTTTTCTTGCAATTCTGCTTCGAAACATTTCTTTGAACATAAAGTCTATTAGAAAAATAATCTCTACCCTACAAAGGTGGACATAAAATCTCTATACATTCTATCCTTCCAACCATAAGTATAATTACATCAAATATGTTATTGCAACAGAATATAAACTCTTATTCCTTGTACTAATGCATTACCTCTTGCCTAAAGGCTAAAGCCCATCTGTTAGATGTGCATATTATCTGAGAGCTAGTTTGTATTGTGTGGAGTAAAAGGCAAAATACACTTTCTAAAAGAATGGAAAGGAAAATGTTTTCTTGAAAAATATTTTCTAGGAAAGTAATTGCGTTCCTTACTTGTTTCCTTGTGTTTAATGCGTAAGAAAAAAAAAAAAAGCACTTGTAGATAACCTAGACAAATGGGAGGTGAGGATAAGGGTGTAGCGGTGGTAGAGATGTCAGGGTAAAATGAGGTATATATGTTGATGGATAGAGAGGACAAAATCAATGTGAAATATCACTTGCGAAACTTATTTTCCCTACCTCCATCAGGAAAGTCATTTTCCTAAAGTGAACTCGTTTTCCTAGTAGAGGTAATTTCCAATTTTTTTGACCAAACAAACATGAGAAAACTGAAAACCTCCGTACCGAATACACCCAAGTCTGCAACTTCTTTTTCCATAAGAACATTTGATTGAGCTTCATTTGAACCCACAACCAGAATATTTAAAGCTTACCAGTTAAAAGTATATGTAAAGGACACTTGGTACTTTTAACAGGTCAGACATGAGATTAAACAAATTTTATACTGTTTGTACTGGTAAGAACATGTCCAATGCCTGAAATTTTTATTTACCAGGGTGAACATTTATTTCAATATCTACCCATAATGTAGGTGTATATATCCATCAACATGTAATCTCTATGGAACAGTGAGCAATCACATTATATAAAGAGATTTTTTGTTTCAACTAATTATTCATTTTAGTTGTAGGCGCAAACTAGGTTTGTCGATGGCCCGGGCTTGATCTTATACATGGTATGTATGGGTCTACGTCTAATGTAATTCGCATAAGCTCAACACAACCCATTTGTTCTATAGTGTGAGTGTCCTCCACGAGAAGAACAACTTCCTCCGTTCAGTGATGATACTTGTACTACTTCAAGGAACCAATATGAAACTAATGTACTTTCTCCGCGTCCTTGAAATGACTAAATTAGAGAAAGTAAAAGTTCACAGCTTTGAGAAATCACAACAAAAGAATTTCAATTTGAGGCAACAATGAAAAAGTAATGTGGTTTATCCAAGATCAATTCGTCTGCATTTCTTTCATTCTCCAATGAAGTTGGCAAAGATTTGGAGCGAATTTATGAATTCTGGAAGATCAAAATAAACTTACAGAAAGGATGAAGTACAAATAAACTTACATTTAGGGGGTTAAAGAGGAGCTGACCCATAGAAAACTACCTCTGCTGGCCCCGTCATGTATATATGGTTGTCTTTCTCACTCCACTCAATGTCAAGTGGTCCACCAGGCAGATCAACAGTACAACGCTGCTTTGGTAACGGGGAAGAGCAATGATCAAAGGAGCAATCAGTAACGCAACAAATGGGAAAGACGGTCACACATACTTGACATGATTTTGGTTTTTTCCAGCATT
This sequence comes from Solanum stenotomum, assembly GCF_019186545.1. Lineage (NCBI taxonomy): Eukaryota > Viridiplantae > Streptophyta > Magnoliopsida > Solanales > Solanaceae > Solanum > Solanum stenotomum. Next base: position 50,557,158 of record NC_064288.1, read on the forward strand.
AAAACCCAAAAGTAATCAACTTCTTACCCTTGCAGCACGACCCTCAAGCACTGCTGCAACAACAACGGCACAAGCTCCTGTCCCACAGGCTAGTGTCTCGCCTATACTCGAAAAGGGATAAATTCACAGTTACATTTAGCAAGTAACGGCACCAATCTAATACATCAAATTATTTGTAAGGTGAAGGTTTCCTTTTTGTTCAGAAAACAAACCTGCACCACGTTCCCAGACACGCATTTTAAGGTGTGTTGGGGAGAAAACTTGAACAAATTCTGCAAATCAACCAAATATGTCAATGTTTACCCAAAAGATGCAAGAAAGGAGTTCATGAAATAATAACAAATGAAACACCACGACCATAAACACACATTTGGTAATCCTTCTTTATCTGCATCAAAGAGCAGCAAGTGCTTGAAACACAAAAATCGAGTGCACTCTTAAATCTTAATCAGGAAGCTACATTTTAAACACAGATGACAAACTTAAAGATTGCATCACCCTACACCTATAATGATACTGGAAGTGCACCTAAAGCCCTTAATTGCCAGACAAAAAAACTGCTGTTGGATAATGCATGCCAAATGACAAGCACTCAGTCACTTTACATAAGAAATGTTAATCCGGTAAATAAACCATGAACGGCTTGTCAACCGAACTGATTAACCAAAAACAGAACCTTTATTTTGGCTAACGTGCAGTCTTCATCTCTTTCCAAAGCCACATTATATAATGTAGACCAGTTCTACTACATTTAGTACATTTCCAAATACTGAAATTGCATTTTCGTTTAAAAACCCCCAAAGTAACAAACAATAACGTACACTGTAGACAAGTTGCATCCTTATATTTCATTTATATTCTCCCTCAAATTTTTTGTTTATTGTTTACTCTTGTTTCCGTTTACTTTTAACCTACTTTTAGTTACTTCTCGTTTCACCTTCCTTTATCTTCCTTTCCCCTCTTCCCATCCTTTTTTCTTCCTTCCAACACCATCTCAATTTTTTCAGTTTGTTCTAGTTATAAATATTGCATTTAATTGTTACTTTTATTTCCACTTAAGCATCGTGAGCCTATAATATTTTTTAACTAGCTTCTATTAGTTGAAAAGTGTCCAATTACTGTTTTCCACTCCATAAATCAGCTTATTACCCTCAACAGAGTTGCAGACACCACCACGTGCTATTACAATTACTGGTCACTATGAGACCTGAATTGATTATTCTTCAATTGCCGGCATTTCTCTACCTCTCTAGTGCGAGGTTCCTCTAGTTGCATTTAGTTAGGATTTTTTATCAACATTGTTTCATCACCCTCATCTGGAAATCGCGTGATAAAGAGATAACCAATCCACCCAAAAAATAATATCAGAATCTATCATATATAAGACCTGCAGCCCACTTGAGTACCATATCCCATCAAAGTAACTACATACGATTGATATCCTCGATCTACCACTATGAAATATCCACTAGAAGTAGATAAAGTGACTCACATACCATATCCAACTCGAATGACGGATCCTCTTGCCCTCACACTGCTCAATTCCCTCATATCGAATCATCTCTAAATCCTTGAAAACATCTATCACTTTCTGAAATTGAACACCAGAAGCAGCAACTTGAGAAACTCCCATGCGAATAAAAATAATCAACCCTTTGAGAAACATTCTCACTCTCTCAGCCTCGGTAGGAAGTTACATTGAAGCGTGTCTAACCAAGACATAGAATCTAACCTCATACTTGTCACTGTTATTTCCTCTTGTTGCAAACCCTCAAGTTCAGCCCTCTTATACTCCCTCTCATTGAGTGGAACAAACCACCTGAGTAAACAGAGTCCATGAGAGTGGAGATGGTCTAGTTGGCCAACTAATATGTAATATCTCCACCACTACTTGATAGGGCCAATATTATGAAACGATGTGTGGTTAACTCCATGGGACTCCACTAATCAAAGATTGTGCAACCCCTCATAACAAGTGATATAAATTTATACACATTCTCACTGAAGATACTAGTATATGTTGGAGGATTCATCATCCTGAACCCTTCAAACACTTTCTGCTCATCGACGGTCATGATAGGCCTATTATCAAACGTAGTGCAACACAACCTCTAACTTGACCTCACTCCTGCATCTACCTCATTCAATAAACCTAGCAGTGGGTGGGTGTACAAGCTCTTGATCACGAATGCACGAGTCCTCATCATTTGTGAGAGAATGAGACAACAAGAATACAATTTCAACAAAGTCAAGTGCGCACGATAAGGAATGAAAGGATAGAAGTTTCCTAAATGTCTTATAGCCTCTCAAAGATAAGTATGGACGTCATAATACCGATCCGCAAGACTCTACTAGCCATTGCTCTTATACTCGTGAGACCGATGAACCTAGTGCTCTGATACCAAATTGTCATGACCCAAAATTTACATGTCGTGATGGCACCTATGTTCCCAACCGATAGGTAAGCCAACCCACTAGTTTTACCAATTTAACTAAATAATTAAGGTGAAAAGATAAACAAGTAGAATACCTCAAACACTAAGTCATTCATAAGTATGAAATGTGGAAAAGCTAAAATACCACCCAAAATTTTGGTGTCATAAGTACAAAAGCTTCTAAAATATGTTGCTAGTCGGAAATTAAAATGACAAGTCTAAATGTAAAAAATATCTTATCTGAATACTAAAACAACAAAATAAATAATAAGATAGAGGGAGGTGTAGGCTGCGGAACAGCCAAGCAGTTCACCACAACTCCGAGATACTCCAAGCTCGGACTCAAAAAGCTCCACGAGGTGTGCTCGTATTCGAATTTGCACCACAAAAGAGTGCAACAAGTGTAGTATGAGTACGAAATCACGTGTACTCAGCATGTCTCATAGATAGACAACGATAAAGTAGTGACAGGAGTATATAAGAAAATTATCCTGTAATTTTACAAGTCTACATTATACTTATAAGTCAAGTTTCATCAAATAGGGATAATCAAAGGTCACGTAATGTCCAACCACCAATTAAACACATAATCAAATAAGAATAAACGATGTAATGCAATACCATGAAATGGATATGCCTCAGATGCCAAGTACTCTCTCAACCGTATATACACGATACTTCCCAAAAATACATCGAGAGTTCGTAACCCATGGGGGACTCGCGAGGTCCATATACCAACATGGACGATCTTCACGTGTCTGCGCGAACAATCTCAATGCACTATCATAAAATCCCAACTCGGATAGTCTCCACGTGCCCAACTTATAATCACAAAATCGAACAATCCAAGCTCCACGTGCCCAATTTATACTCAATCTCATGTGTACAATATGATATCAATAACAGGGGACAATGATGCATTTCAATCAATCAATTATCGGTATGACATATAATCACCTCAACTATCACAAATATACGGGTTCAATAAAGAAACACAACAATACAAAAGAACCCAAGTCAATAATACATTAGCTAATGCTCATATGTTTTGGCATTCTCGAATTACAATATGTCATTCTATAGTAATAAACTTTCCCTTTATAACATCGGCACTCATACCAATGTCCGTCACACCATTGGTACAAAACCCCATCTTTCGTTCTTACCCATTGTCTATTCCATTTTTAATCTTTAATTAGAAAAACAGCCTTCAACAAAGTTTGAAAGTCTTAATATACCTTGAATGTCGAACACTTGTCACGAATCCTTAAGATTTCGCCTATCCCTTTCGTAAAGCTTCAGAATGTTCGCAATCTACCAGATAGTCATTATTCGTAACTAAACAAGTCCGTAGACACTCATATTACTATATGTCTTATCCTAAACCCACAAACTCACCCAAATCTAAAAGCAATTTTCTAGACCTCAAAGCCTAGGGTTAAGTCTTAATTCCTCCAAATAATATAACTCTAATGGTATTTATATAATACAATACACCTAATATTTAATTACATATACCAATATATCAAATTAGGTGTATTGTATAAATACCATTAGAGTTATATGATTTGGAGGAATTAAGACTTAACCCTAGGCTTGAGGTCTAGGAAATTGCTAATAGATTTGGGTGAGTTTGTGGGTTTAGGATAGACATATAGTAATATGAGTGTCTACAGACTTGTTTACTTAATAATAACTATTTGATAGATTGGGAACATTCTGAAGCTTTACAAAAGGGAAAGGTGAAATCTTGAGGATTCGTGACACGTGTTCGGCATTCAAGGTATGTTAAGACTTTCAGACTTCGTTGAAGGACGTTTTTCTAATTAAAGATTAAAAATGGAATAGACAATGGATAAGGGCGAAAGGTGACGAGCATTGGTACGAGTATCGATGTTACAAATGGAAAGTTTATTACTATCGAATGTCGGATTGTAATATGAGAATGCCAAAGCATATGTGCATTAGCTGATGTATTATTGACTTGGGTTCTTTTGTGTTGTTGTGTTTCGTTATTGAACCCATATATTTGTGATAGTTGAGGTGAGTATATGTCATACCAATATTTGATTGATTGAAATGCATCATCATCCCCTGTTATTGATATCATATTGAACACATGTATTGATATGAGATTGAGTATAAGTTAGGCACGTGGAGATCGTCCGTGCCGAAGATTGTTCAATTTTATGATTATAAGTTGGGCACGTGGAGATCGTCCGTGTTGGGATTGTTTGATTTTATGATAGTGCGTTGCGATCGTCCGCACAGACACGTGGAGATCATCAGTGTCGGTATATGGACCTTGCGAGTCCCCATGGTTCACGAACTCTCAATGTATTTCAAAGAGGTATCGTGTATATACGGTAGAGTCAGTACTTGGCATCTTAGGCATATCATTTCATGGTGTTGCATTGCATTGCATCTCATTACATCGTTTATTCTTATTTGATTATGTGCTTAATTGGTGATTAACATTACGTGACCTTTGATTATATCCCTATTTGATGAAACTTGACTGATAAGTATAATGTAGACTTGTAAAATTAAAGGATGATTTTCTTATATACCCTTGTCACTACTTTTTCTTCGTTGGTCTATGAGACATGCTGAGTATACGTGGTTTCATACTCATACTACACTTGTTGCACTCTTTTGTGGTGTAGATTTGATTCCGAATACGAGCACACCTCGTGAAGCTTTTTGAGTCCGAGCTTGGAGTATCTTGGAGTTGTGGTGAGCTGCTTGGCTATTCCGCAGCCCACGCCTCCCTCTATCTTATTAGTTATTTTGTTGTTTTAGTATCCAAACAAGATATTTCTTACATTTAGACTTGTCATTTTAGTTTCAGACTTGCACCGTATTTTAGAAGCTCTTGTACTTATGACACCAAAATCTTGGGTGGCATTTTAATTTTTCTGCATTTCATACTTATGAAAGACTTAGTGTTTGAGGTATTATATTTGTTGTTTATCTTTTCACCTTAATTATTTAGTTAAATTGGTAAAACTAGTGAGTTGGCTTACCTATTGGTTGGGAACATAGGTGCCATCACGACATGTAAATTTTGGGTCGTTAGTGCGAGGTTCCTCTAGTTGCATTTAGTTAGGATTTTTTATCAACATTGTTTCATCACCCTCTTCTGGATTCACTTCATACCATATACAACGAGTCAAAGGTACCCAATTATAAATAGTGTACATCTTGCTAGACACTACTTACGTATGACATGGGTTTCTGAATGATCCATATCAAACCTTTTGACAGGCTGATATTATTCCTTCAGTCGAGCAATTATTGGCAAGGACAGAAATATAGGTATGCTGCCAAAATTAGCCGCCATGCATATGACCAATATTTTTCAGGTGTCGTACTTCCTAATGTTGGTCTACGAAGGCTATGGAAGATTAATTTTAGGAATTTTCAACCTTCCATTTCCTTTCTAGGGAAATTCCAAGGGGTACATAGAAATCTTTAACTTTTTGGAATGAGCAGGAGATAACTATATTCTTGAAATATAACTTCTCGAAACTCATGCAGACCATGGGCCAGATTTCTTGGACTCAGACATACGCAAGGTGCTACAGCCATGGTTTCCTTTGCTGCAGCGCCTCCTGAAGAGATTTTCAAACTTCTAGTTCATTTCTAGGCAAATTCCAACAGTATAAATAGGACAATCCATCATTTTGGAAAGAACTTTTGGCATAAGGAGGGAAAAAAGAGAAGTTGGAGTCAAGGCCTTATCATTTCATCACCCTAAGGAAGTTCTACCTAATAGCAAAGCCAAAAGGAAAAAGAAAAGGAAAGTGCAGATCAATGAGTTATGATGAATTCGGTTGGCAAAGTTCAGAATCAGTGTACGACTCTGGTAACAAGCTTGAACAATGTGATCTATGTGAAACCAAATTCTGCTTTCTCACAACTACTATTGGATTAGGGAGATTTTCAAATGAAATATCATGCTAATATCTTGGTCTGCAGTTCAAATACTTTTTGAAGAAAATATAACAAGGCTGACATGAAGATCAACTCCTGCATCAATAAAGATATTAAGTTTCTTCATGCTAAGATTTAAACGGACCTGTGTTAGTGCGAGCAGGAAACATCTCATGATGTTCAAACTTTGGACCAATGTCTGCTAATTTTAGTTCATCTACTTGCAACTCCTGTTGCATGATAAGCAGAAAACGAAAGCAATTAAAACCCGATAAATGGGAGAGACATAAAGCCCTCAGTGAATTTTTTTCTATTTCTGCACAAGCAGATGTTTACTGTTAAATAATGAATCAGATAACCACTAAATTGAAACAGGAAACAGAATGACTAGTATTCATAGGAAAAAGATGATATAAATATCCTATGAAATACCTTACTCCATTTCATCTTAAGAATATAATAGAATGATTGACCTGTTATCTTAAAATAAAACATGGCATATTTTAAGAGGCTGTTTTTACAGAGAAAATAGCTTGGTACAATGTTTAGCACTCTCATGTTCAACTTACAATCCAAAATATAAGGTAAAGAGGACAAGGCATTAGGCATGGACAAAAGAATTGCGTGAAATAAGAGAAGTTATCCATTCTTTTCATAGGCTAGAGTCCTGAGCCTTTTAGAGATAACGGAATATCTTATTATCCCTATACAACAAGAGTTCATATCAACTGTAGCGCCACTGCCTTTGATTCCACAAGAATTGCAACAAATAGCACTAAACCAAAGAAAATACCTGGCTTTGTGCTGTACCAAAAGTGACACAATGGGGATTCCCCATGCTAACACAGGTTACATTCCATGTGCTTCCATCTACATCTAGACTTGATTTAACGACAGATTGATCTCTGTTAGGGGGTAGTTTAGTGGGCACATCTGCTGCCTTTAGAATGGGCTCACCCATGTCAACCCTAACCTGAAATTAGAAACAACTATAAAGTTTTTTTTTTTTAAAAAAAAAAAGGAAACCATGTGATTGCCTTCCCAATTAATTCAAAATAATCTGACATCAAACTTCAGTGACTTCAGTGTTGAATGCCTAACAGCATGCAGCTCCTTCAATCAATCAACTAACTAAGTGGCAATCTCAATCTAGTTGGGGCACCTATATGATCTTTTTGAGAAAGAGGTGTGCTATATGATCTGATGTATCCTTTTGCTCTATCCATGCAATAGAGCCCTAAATCTAGCAAAATGGCTGAGAAAAATGGAATTTACCTTTCCATCATCTTGGATTTCAGGAACAATAAGTCCAGCCCCTGTATGTATGGTGAAACTACAAAAAGAGATGACAGTCAGTCAGCCAGACTAATAAGGAAATCAAATTCACTAGATGCCATAATACTATTATTGAATTTAACAAAATACCAAGATTGGTGAGCCACAACAATCAAATCGATAGTTATTCAATCAATTAGTCCTACCAACCAGGATCAGATTAAGTGTACTGAACAACAAAGTGATGATTCTTATCACTGTTCAATTCATGCAGAGATCTGATGGTCATATTCACACAAGTGTTAAATTTCAGCTGTCCCAAGATGCATTTATATCCTGAATAATGGCATATTAAAACAGCAAACCATCCAAGCCACTAGAATATGTTCAGTTATACAGATATTGAAACACCAACCAAATAGCATATGGTGCTTAGGATCTCTATGTAGAGCTTTTCATGATGCCACTTCAAATAATAAGTAGCACAAATATTATATAAAGAGGGAACCTTAAGCAGAAAAAGAATTGAAAAAGAAAAAACTAACTATGTTGCCTGGCAGTACAAAATTCTCAGACGTGAATGGCATGATCATTATGGAAGCAGTATTGATGTTCCATGATGGTTCACGATATTTGCTAATCTTAAATTCGTCAAGAAAATTCAAAATTTACCCCTCCAAAGCACCAAATAAGTAAGTTTAAAGAAGCTTCAAATTCCCCAGAAGTTTTCAATACAAAGAAACAAGTAAGTAATTCAACAAATATAAAGCAGTAAATACCAGGCAGATGTTTGAGACTCTATAAAGTAGATTACCGTACATAGAGAAACAAATAGGATATAAATACCTTTTCTTTCCATGGAAGTTCTCAAGCTCAGCTATAAATTTGGCAAGGCATCGAATTCCATTACCACACATCTGTTTGTAGACAAAAGGAAATATGTAATGAACCCATATTGTATTCAAATGGATAATTGGAATTACAAATATAAGAGTTCACCATTATAATTACTCCAAACTAGTAACAAATCTTCCAAGGGACGAAGAAGAAATAAAAAGGAAGAATGGAGGGAGTTTCCACAATTAATCTAAGCAACTAAGAAATAAAGAGACAACTTCATAGCATAAACCTTAATTGATTATTTCCCTCTTCAATATATAGGCATCTTCCCGGGGTCCCAAATGTAATTTGACATCTTCTCACATGCGTCCTCCATCTTAGTTACATTCATAACAATTCTCCCCACCTCAATAAGAACCTTGTCCTCAAGGTTCGAGTTTAGCCTAGTGAGACCAAAGTGTTGTCTTCTTCCTCTTTATAAGTGTTAACAACCCAGAGGAATTCCTTAGACGCTTCAATATCCAAAGCAACTTTCAACAACGATTCTTCGTTTTGCTTTTCAAACCAGAGGATGCATCCATGTCTAACAAGATATACATCAAGGAGTTTCTTGGGAGATGAAGATGACAGAACTAAAGGACCAACTTTGAACACCTTATGGAGCTTTGAACTGAGGGCATTGAGAATTGTTGGATCCAACTCCTCTGAGACATTATGAATTGATGGCATTGGCACCTGTACTCTGTAGTTCAAAAAGCACTCAAAGGGACTGCCACTTTCTCAACCAACTTGAATCAAATCCCTCCAGCACCCAACACAAAATCAACTTCCAGTAGCTTACATTCATTGTGGGGTGATTCTTCTAAAGATATAACCAACAACTACACATCTCTTCCCAATTTCAAAAGCATCCAACAAACACTTAATCTTGTGTTGAGAGCAAGACCACATCTTTAGTCCAATGGAAGTCCCACCAGCTTTCCCTAGCATTTCATAGAACTCATTTGGAGAAATTTTCAGACAATATCCAGCTAACATAATCTTCAACGCGATATTTGTTGCCTGCAACTCACTTTCGACAAAATCAGCAGCTGCACAAATATGCGAAAAGATTGCTTCTTGTAGCATTTTCATACTCTCCATCTGCTCGCTGATTGCAATAATTATTTTGTCAATATCCTCAATAGTCGGAGCCTTCTGCCCGACTTCCCTTGCAGCTGATGTAGTTCCCAAAGCATCAATAATAGTGTTGTTGTGGTGTTTGCACCTTCTAACTGTAACATTTGATCACAGAGAGGCAAATGGCAACTTTCAAGCTGGTCAACTTGCTGTTCATAGAGCATTTGCTTTCGTGAATATGGTATAGTAGCTCTTTTGTTTTGTTCACCAATAAAAGCTTTTGCTGTTTCAACCTCCGGGCAATCTTAAAACTGTCTTTTTCTCAAGCATCATTCCATCTTGGATCCACGAGTGATCAAACTTGTGAATTGGAAATATGAGATGAAATTGCTTGAACCAACCAAGTTTCACGCTAACCTTGTCATCAGAAAAGATGTGGCTGCTCCTTTTTAAAATGATTGTAACTGGATATCCTAATGACATTAACCCACAAAAGAGTCAAATACAAATCTCAAAAATGATCGATAAGACTACTACTGAGCAGTTGTCAATCCATTCAACAATTGAGTGACCACTAGACAGATGAAGGCACTGGTTAAGATCAGCAGGTGGAGCTGGTCTAAAAATACTACTGTTCCATTTCTCAGATTGAGGGTCATCATTCAGAACAACATGGACAAAGCTTATATCAGAATTCATGGTTACACCAGCTCCTTGATTCATATCATCGCTGCAAGACCGTTTGGGGTTACCCAAATGTCCAAATACTGTTCTTGCACATTGTTTTTTCACAAAAATATGCAATACTTGCTCAGCAGAGAAGACAATAAGCCCGGGCCAATTGCCACTTTGCAAAACCCCTGCTGTTAGATTGATCTCGACATTAGATTTATACCACAAATAAACAGGCACCTCTCCTGTGGTATTTAGCTGCTCCAACAACCCAAGCACAGTAAAACTACTGTCTCCATGTGAGGAAGCAACTGCAGTGTAGGGCTTCCAGGACAAGTTGAAGTTGCAAAAATAGAAGTACTGGAGGAAGTCATATGCATCAATATACTTCTCTAATGCACAGGGTGAAACAGACCCAACAGCATGGTTAGCAGATATGCAAGGATATTCAATATATGTAACACTGATATCTTAACACATGTCACAAAGAAAAATGACAACATCATGTTCTTCTGAAGTCCTTTTTATATTTTCTTGCCACCAAACAAGGAAAGCAAGGGCATGACTAAAGGAAATTCAACAAAAGTAAGGAATCAGAAAGATAGAGAGAGAGGGAGACAGAATGGACAGCAAGATACATTTCAACACGTTCTATCATTCTCTCAATCATAGATGTGCAAACACAAAGACACCATGTTTAGAGGTCAAATAGGTCAGATTACTTCTTCCCGAGACAGATGCAATCAATTCTAGAGTCAAAGAACAGGTGATGTTACCTCTGGCTCACTTCCGTCTGAATTGAAGATTCTCATGGTATAATCAGTGCCATGGACACCCGGCATTGCAAATATTACCCCATCCGCACCAATACCGAAGTTTCTATCACACAGTTTCACAGCTTGATCAGGACTGACCTTAGGTTCTGTTGTATCTCTATTGTCAACCTACTCAAAACAAGCATATAAAGGATAAGCATCTAATCAAAGAACCATGGCTCTTTCCCACCCATACTTTTATGTGTATTTCCCCAAATGTCAAAATTCCAGGTATAGACTGCTATTTGTGATTCATAAACATAGGATTTTGGTCTCAAGACCTTAACTATTGTGAGCTTAATCAAATAAACAAAAAACCCAACTTTCAACATTGTAAACTGTCAATTGTTTATTAAAAACCAGCAATATTCCAGCAAAAACTGAAAGTTTTCTTCCGCAAGATTGCATTTTTTTCAAAGACTAAACTCTAAACAAGTCATCACTAGGGTAAAAATCCATCCTTTTTACATGTTATTGAAAAAGAAGCAGCATTTTAGCATATTGCGAAGACAGGAAAAGAGAACGGCAAGAAAGATAAGGCAATTCAAGATACAGGGAAAAAAAAAAGAAGTTCCAAGATGTATAAAAGTGAGATAATTTCACTGTATTCAAATTAAAAGGCACGAGAAAGATACTTAAATACTCCCTTAGTTCCAATTTATATGCAACTCTGCTCATTTTTGAATGTCTATAAGAGTTCTACATCATTCTATTGTTACTATTACATACAACTTTCAAAAATTCAAATTCCTTTAACTATTAAATTTTAAAGTTAACTTTAAAGTCATGCTTTCTGTATCAAACAAATTTTACAACTAAAAACTAATTTTCCAATTATTTTCTTCCACTACTATCATACCCAAGGAAAATTAACATCTTAAACTTTGTATTATTGTCGTAGGGGAGGGATTGACCTTTCTAACGCATATTCAGTCGTACCGGCATGGCCCCACTGATTTGTTTTCGATCGGAGCATCAAGCAGCGCAACCGGGTTCTACTTGACTAAACCCGTGCTCCTCCAAGGAGAGAGTTTGCTTTACCCAATTCAAATTCCTTTAACTATTAAATTTTAAAGTTAACTTTAAAGTCATGCTTTCTGTAGCAAACAAATTTTACAACTAAAAACTAACTTTTCAATTATTTTCTTCCACTACTATCATACCCAAGGAAAATTAACATCTTAAACTTTGTATTATGTCAAACACCATCATCTTAAACTTTGTACCAAAAGATTTCAATAGATAAACTGTGAATTTGATCATTAGTGGAACTAGTATTAAAGGGAGAACAAATTAGTAAAATGTGGAGAGAAAAAACGATAGCTGGAAACCAATGCAGCAAGTTTCATCTTTTTACTTGCAAATTCCTCGTAACTTAGAAAAAGCTATATTCGATATTGAGCATTGTGTATGTATTACCAATATGAAGTCGTTGCCCAGGCCATGGTACTTGACAAAGTGAACAAAGTCGCTTTCTTTACGATCAAGGAAAGAAGCCGAAGAGCTATTCTCCGGAACTTCGATTTTCATTGATGATACCGCAGAAATCCGGAAACTAGGGCACTGTATGGCGGTGAATTTGAGCTTGTTCGATTGTAAAGTGAATGGAGAAGAGATTCGATTGGGATTAGCGGAAAGGGAAGAAAGAGACCGGCGGTTTGGGGTTGTGAGAGGCACTGTAATGGCGGCGGCTATCGCCATTGAAGCAGTTGGTCAGCTCTTACAGTCAGGTGACGCTAAAAAAAAGTGTAAGAGTTTGTGAGGTAATTTTCATATATATATATATTCTAAATTATTATGTAAGTATTATTTTTTAATTCTCATAAAAAAAAACTTGAAGTGTTTTAACTTTTCTATTATATTTTAATTTGGATTTTTTTAATTCTATATACTTGAGTTATTAATTCATTTTAAAAATAACAATTAACAACTTTGCATTTAAAATGTTAGAAAAATAGGCAACAAATTATGTAGGCGTGATTTTTATAATATCAATTTTGAAGGCCCTCTCATTAAAATTTGATTTTAAGCCACTAATTCGACATTTCCTATGATACATTCACGTTTTACTCGATTATCTTTTCTGTATCTGCCGGTATATATAAGAATCCGACGTTCAACTTTTAGATGCTTTACCCAAATTGATACAAATGCATTTCAGTTGTTCGATGAATTGCCTAAACAAGATGTAGCATCGGCTACATCTTTGATTAGCCGTTTTGCTCAATTGAATCAACACAAGAAAGCAATGACTATCTTCTCAAGAATGTTTGAGCTGAATATCAGACCGAATGAGTTCACATTTGGTGTTGTAATTCACTCATCTGTTGTTCTCAATGACCCAAATTTAGGAAAGCAATTTCATGTTGTTTCAATGAAAATTGGTCTTAACTCGAATGTTTATGTGGGTAGTGCGCTTTTGGATCTTTATGTAAAGCTAAGCAGCATTGAAGAAGCTCTGGTTGTTTTTGAGGATACCCATGAACCAAATGTGGTTTCTTACACAACTTTATTATGTGGGTATCTTAAAGAACAGAGGTTTGATGAAGCAATGGAAATTTTTCGGATAATTCCGGAGAGAAATGTTGTTTCTTGGAATGCTATGATTAGTGGGTATAGCAAGAAAGGATGTAACGAAGAGGCTGTTAATCTTTTTATTGAGATGTTGAGACGAGGTTTCATACCTGATCAATCTACGTTCCCTTCTTTGTTAAGTGCAGCTGCAAATATGGCAGCATTGGGTAAGGGCAAAAGTTTCCATGCTTGTGCTGTGAAGTATTTGGGTGAGGTTGGTGTGTTTGTAGGCAATTCCCTTGTTAGCTTTTATGCAAAATGTGGGAGTTTAGAGGATTGTCTTCGCGTTTTCGATAGACTTCCTGAAAGAAATGTTGTGACTTGGAATGCTCTAATATGTGCTCATGCTCAAAATGGGAGAGGGGATGTAGCGATTGAATTGTTTAAGAGAATGGAATATATGGGAATTAAGCCAAATAGTGTTACTCTTCTCGGTTTGCTACTGGCATGTAGTCATGTTGGTCTTGTTGATGAGGCTTATTCATATTTTGAGCAGGCAAGAACTCGGGATGCTAATCTGCTGAAATCTGAGCACTATGCATGTATGGTTGATCTGCTATCGCGTTCAGGGAGGTTTCAACAAGCTGAGAAATTTATTCATGATTTGCCTTTTGATCCAGGTATAGGATTTTGGAAGGCATTGTTAGGAGGCTGTCAGATTCACTCAAACACGAAGCTAGGGAAATATGCTGCTGAAAAGGTATTGGCTCTAGAGCCCGGAGATGTTTCATCATATGTGATGCTCTCGAATGCACATTCTGCTGCTGGAAGATGGCAGAACGTGTCCATCGTAAGGAATGAAATGAGGGAAAAAGGGTTGAAGACGGTCCCTGGATGTAGTTGGGTTGAAATCAAATGCAAAATTCATGTATTTGTTACTGGAGACAAGAGACATGCCAACAAGCCTGAGATTTATGAACTTCTTGGGTACTTCCTCGAGCACGCAATGAAGAGCCAAGAAACTGATTTTCTTCGAGAATTTTGATGCACAACTCCACACTTCAATGTCCAGCAGACACAACACAAAAGGTCCCATCCACCTTGTAGGTATCAAATATCAATGAACTGTAAAGATGCATTTGAAGCTGTACTAAGTCAAGTTTCTTGAGATTGTAAGGTTTTGTTAAATCCATATGGTTGGTTACTTCTCAGCTTTGGTATTTATAAAGAATGGTTTGGTTGATAATCTGAAGTACCTGAAAGATTGGGAAAAGGGCGATCCATGTACATCTAACTGGATTGGAGTTAATTGTTTCAACAAAGCTGGAGCCAATGGCTACTTGCATGTCAAGGAACTGTATGTTATTATATTCTTCTTCTTTATACCTGAAATTGTTGCACTTGAGCAGAGGTTCTTTCGGAAACAGCCTCTCTACCTCCACAAGGTAGTGGCAAGACCTGCATATACTCTACCCTCTCCAAACCCCACTTATGGAATTTCACTTAAGTATATTGTTGTTGTTGTAATTAGGTAGATTCAAAGCCAATTTACTCTAGCAAAGTTTGGTTTGGAGTTTGAAAAACCCGAAACAACATTGCCTATGTACACCTCTACTTTGGGCCACAAAAAATACCCTTGATGTTAGAAAATCCTTGTATCTTTAATCGAGTTCCAGTGCGGTGGATTTCACGTGTAAGAATATATCAGGAAAAAGGTCTAAATTTACCCCTCTGCTTTTGGTTGTGGCAAATAAATTACCTTTCGTTATGTTTCAAGTTGGAGTTCCTCTATAGCATTAACAGCAAAAAAGGAGACTTGGTTCTTTCGATATCTGCACAACACTCCTTCAATCCAGTTAGTACATAACTAGTATCTCCAAGGGACCTGGTTCTTTTGTAGTTGTTTGTTGATCATCAAAACCAATCCAGTTAGTAGCATAAGTAGTATCCCAACAGTTTGCTAATGATAAGGGCATGAATAACTAAGTTACCTCATAAATTAGAGTAATTAGTTGACTATCTTGTATTCTTGTGTGTGCAATAGCGTTAAGCATTTCCTCCTTTGTGCAGCCGTATGATGGCTATGAATCTTTCTGGAAATTTAACACCTGTGAGTTGTTACACATATTACTGCATTGTACAGATATTTTGATATTAAGATATAGTAGAGTTTTACTGATTTTTCTATCTGTTTTGCTTATTATTATCTTTATAATTCTCTTTCTGAAAGGAATTTCATGTGGAATGATTTGACTGGGAGTATACATCAAGTCTTTGAAACTTCTGTAAGTTGAACGAAATTTGATCCATATTTTTTGGTCCCATCTTCTTGATTACCCTACATGTTTCCCCGAATGCTTTGAACCCTGAACTATTTCATCCAGGAGATCTAGATAAACATTTCGCTATAATGGAGATACACTTTATGTTGGATATAGACAGGTAGATTTATGATTTTAAGTTTGATGGTTTCAATCTTTACATTCTTGCCACTGAATCCATTACATTTTCAAAACTAGGGATTCAAAGTTTGATAGTTTTAATATTTTTGTGATTAATCTTTATAAAATTCATCGATAATCTTTGCTTGTAATATAGTAATCCTTGTCATACAATAACTGCGATGCCATTTGCAGCTCCACTGAGAAGTGAATGGGTTGAAATTTATGATGAAGTTCTGAATTTTCTTATGCAGACAACATTCCGAGATTCCAGCTTCTTATGGAAAAACATGTCATCACTAGTGAAACTGTAACTCTGTTTTGTTCTTTTCTTATCCTCTATGACTCAGCATTATAAGTTTTACATTTGAAGGACAACAATAGTAAATAATTTGTACAAACATAAGCATATACCCTACTCAAATGGAGTTGCAATGCTTCGGATTATATTGCTGAAGTCTCAGAAATTGCACATTGCGAGGAACCATTCCTGGTCTTAGTAGGGTGCAAAGTCTACACTATCTGTAAGGGGTCGTTTGGTGTGATGGATAGGGAGAGTTAATCCCGGGATAACTTTTAAGTACCCTTTATTTTCTTGTTTGGTTGGAAAGCTTGGATAACTTATCCCAGGATTAGGAATTAGTACCGGGATAAGTTATCCCTCCCATTTGGTGGTATAGTAATCCCAAGATAATTTATCCCGAGATAGAATAGGAAAATGACAACTATATCCCTTTAAACCCTTTGTATACATCATTTTTCACATTTATGTATATTTACATTATTTTTAATATCATGTATACTAATATTCATTACTTCTTATTTTTAGGATAATTATTTATATTTTTCTATTAAAAAATTACACTAACTAAATACAATTTTTATTTATGAATTTATTTGACTAATTCTTATGTTTATTTATATTTTGATTTCCCATAAATCTTCTTTCACTTTAATAAAACTTAAAAGGGAAATTCTATTTTTAAGCTAAATAAGAAAAAAGTTATATTTTTAAATACATATGATACTTACCATGAGAATGCATAAACAAAAATATTTAAGCTAAATAAAATAAATGTTTTATTTTTAAAAATAAATAATTAAAGTTTGAAAAGAAAATATTAACTAAATAAAACGAAGGGTAATTTTGTAAACAAACAACTTGTTCTTAAAATTTATGCAATATATATTGTTTTAATACAACAAACCAAACACTCAATTAGAAATAATCTTAACACAAATTTATAGCTGCTTGCTCTAGTTTTGGCAGTGTTTTAGTGCAATTTTGGTCAATTTTTTGGAGTTTTTGCTGGGTTTTTTTTTTTTCAAGTCGTAATAGACGTTTTAATGCGGTTTTTGTTACTGATTTGGTGGATTTTTTGCTGCTGTCTGAATTCAGATTTGGTTCAATTTTTGTGGTTATTTTTATGCAAATTTTGTCCAGTTTTAGCTGTTAAATAGTGCAATTTTTGCAGCTGGTTTGGTGTATTTTGGTCACTTTATTGCTGTTTTTTTGAAGCATTTTTGGAGTTTTGATCCAATATTTTTGTTTATTTTGATACAGTTTTTACTTCAAATTATGATTGATTGTTTTTAATTAATATTTTACTTATGATAGTGAAGAGGAGAGGCTTCCCACGGGCCTATTTCAATTCATATGAAATACAAATTTAAACATATTCACGTAATTTATTATTAAAAGTGAATAAATAAAGCTCCATAAAAAATACATATAAAAAGCCTAAATAAGATGAAGGGTATTTTTGTAAACAAACTTATTCTTAAAAAGTATGTCATGCATATTAGTTTTCATACAACAAACCAAACAATCTCAGCATAACTAATCCATCATAACTTGTATTCAAACCAAATGACCCCTAAGTTCCAAGTTTTGAAATACTCTGTTTCACATTCAGACCTTTCGGGTACAATGATACTCTGTTTCTTTCTCTTTCAAGGTTTGGTGATCAATGAACTAAGAATGCATAAATACATATATGATCTCCATTGCAAACAACTTACTACTATCTAATTAATCATGAGGCAAATCAAATACGCCACGTACTAACTAGGAGCATAAGGTTGAATTCTCTTATAACAAAAATATGGAACAAAACACGTCTCTGGAAAGCAAAATTCAAAATTCAAAACACAAGGCACTTCAATTGAAGTGTTTCATGAAATTCTAAATTCTCATCAAAATTCTAAACAGGAAACTAATTTAGATGATTCCAATTTTGTTGGCCACATCCAAAGCATCATAGTCTGGAGTCAACCTCACATATGCCTTCTTAGTCCCATCAGGCCTGAACAAGGAACACAAAAAAAATAGCTTAGCAAGGATTGGACATTAATATGCAGAACAGCAAAAGATACAGTAGAAAGAACTAGTCTTTGTGCAGGTATCAAACAATTTTTGTTATATGCAAGTGTTACATACATGATAACACTCTGAAATTTATCATTTTACGTCAATACTGGAATGAAGAGCATCACAGAAGGAAACATACCTGATCAAGGTATTGATTTTCTTTGTCTGAATGTCATACATCTTCTTCACGGCAGCCTTGATCTTCTTCTTATCAGCTTTGATGTCCACAATGAAAACAAGGGTGTTGTTGTCTTCAATCTTCTTCATTGCAGACTCAGTGGTGAGAGGATACTTTAGAATAGCATACTGATCAAGTTTGTTCCTTCCAGGTGCACTAACACGAGGATACTTGGGGCTTCTATCCTTCTTCAAAGTCCTAGGACGGTGGAATGTAACTTTTGTCCTTATCTTCTGTGACTTCTTCTTGAAGGTTGATCCAGACTTGACAGCCTTGGCAGCCTTGACGGCTTGAGCCTTAGGGTCAGATTTTTTGGTCGAATCAGCTGCAAGTAAGGTTTAAAATTCCAGTATCAGGATTGTATTAGTAAAAGCCTAAAAGGCAGAGCAAATAAATCAACATCCACTCTTCAAAACAACACGAGCAAGGAATACAATTGTTTTTCCCTCCTTGCATATTTAGAACCTATAAGATTATCTGTACACCTCTAACCCTTGTTCATCCTAGTCTTACATGAATTACCTCCTGGACGACTCAATGTCTCTAGGTAACAGGATGATAGAACTAAGAAGAACTTCCAAATCAGAATATTGATTCTTATCCCAACCCTAGTGATCCCATAGTTGAATATCTTTCTCATACCCAAAAAAAAATCTCAAAATTGCATAACTATCTTACATATAGTAGTCTCTCTTTTACCAATGTTCCAGAACCTATAGACAAGTGGCAATTAAGGCAAATTCCCTATTAGTCAAGAAATTACTAAGATGCACCAATCATACAAAGCTCCAATATAACCAGGCACTTTTTGCAAATATTACAGCTCCAATAGCTACACAAATAAACAACTCATTTAACCTATTAAACAAAGACAACAACAATCAAGCGATTATTCTATTTTCAATAAATTCCAGAAATGCACCAACCATACATTCCCCTACTACAGCCTCTTCCACTCTAACTATCAGCCTTTTGTTACAACATTAAATCTCCACTGATTACTAAAACCAATAACTCAAAACATGTTTTCTAATAATCTGAACAAAATGCAGAAGGACATCATGCTATAAGAATATCCAACAAAATATTTCAACCCCATTATCCGCCCGAACACCAAAAACAACAAAAATAGAATACTGAAATCCTCACAACACTTAAGCTACTACTACCACACCCAGCAAACAATAAGAATCCTCAATAAATTCCTGCCTTCGCCATAAATAATAACAAAAATACTGAAATCTTTTTCAATTGTTTTACCAACACCAAAGAACATCACAGATTAGAGCTAAGTCCAATAACTAGCTGTACTATTGCACACAGAAAGACAACAACTTTTCACATTTCTAGCAACATAATAAACAAAAGAGTTAGAAGTATACCTTTAGGAGCCATTTGGTTAGGTATAGTTCTGAAACCCTAGGAAAAAAACACCAGCTTGCCTACAAAATAGATGAATTACACAAAAAGTGTAAGATTCAAGTTCTGATGAACGTAGAAATTAGGGTTTGAGAATTGCAGAGGGAGTACCTGAGAGAGAAGAAGCTGCTTCTGCCGATTAGGGTTCTGCAGAGAGAAGCAATATGTCTTATTTATAATAGGGCTCAGCTCAATTTCAACAAATATTTGAGGCCCATACTATAGTTGTAGGAAAAGCCCATATAAAAGATTACCATTTACAGCACATAAAATTGATAAAAATCAGCCCACAAACAATTTAATTATAGTTTAAAATATAATTTTTTAAAAAGTCATTCTAAGGTATAAATAAATAATATTTAAATTTTAAAAAAAAATGCTAAACCACATCACGTTTGTGTTGAAGTTGAAACGCTAGAAATATAAGTAGAGAAAAAAGATATATGTGAGATGAGAAAGTAGGGGGGAACAAGGAGGAGAAAACTATATATCCAATAAAAGAAATATTAGGAAAATATTTTCTTATTTCTCAATTAGTTTTGAGAGAGTAATACATCCTTTACCTCCTTGTCATAGGACAAGACATGTTAACCTATGCTAGCATGACCTCAATACATGTTTTTTTTCTGTGTCAATTTATATGATACGGTTAAAATTTGGAGAGTCATTCAAATTTTATATGATTTTCAAAAAATATATTACTCTCTATGTCCTAATTTACGTGACTGTAACGACCCGAACCGTCGTTATTTAGGAGAAACAAAACTTCAGAAAAATACTGAAGCCACTATCCTGCCAGGGCGGGCCAGATGTCGCTAGGGCGGCAGCGCCACAGCGGGGTCAGTAGCCGCCAGAGCGGAATAGGCGAGGCAGAATGTAAATAACGCGAAATCTCATTTTCTCCTTCTTCCAAAAACACCTAATTTAGACGTAACTCACCCCAGAAATCCTCCAAACGCTGCTCAAGGCTTGGGAAAGAAGAAGGAGGAGATTTCTAGCGTAAGGAGGTTGATGGGTTGCAGATTTCCGGTCAAGATCACCGTCTCGTCGTCCTGAAAACCATAAATTGATCTACAATCCCTCTGTGAATGCTTGGCGCCCAGGTAGGCTAGGTTTATTTAAATTGAGTAGTTTTAAATTCGTTATTCACTGCGTAGTATGTTGAAATTGACGGTAGAATTTATGCCTAGGCTTGTTGTGGACCGAAAAGGGATTGATTACGTGCATATTCCTAATTGATGAGTTATGGTTTGGAAATAATGGTGATTCCTATTGTTATGAGGTGTTGTTGACTGGTGACTATATGATATGGGTGCGTATAAGTAAAGCGCAACAGTAGTAGCAAACCTACCAAATTGATCATTTGGCATGTCAGAGACTTGAGTATTTGACTATATGTTGTGAGTAGGGTAGGTGATGGTTGTGATTTCTTGTTGTGTGATATATGTTTGTTCTTGTTTCATTATGATACATGTATGTATGCGAATGTTGCATTATTAATCACACTAATCTTAAATGAGGATAGATGAATAATCGAATGCCATGAATCATGACTTGATTGTATGATTATGAGAATATTTTGTGATTGTGATTGTGGCTTGATGAATGGATCAGGTGTTACAGTCCCACACACTAACTTGGATCGGTTGCCACGTTCCGGCATAAACATGAATCGGTTGCCATGTACCGACATAAATATTGGAACATGTGTAACGATCCGACGCGCTAACTTGGAACGGATACCACGTACCGGTACACTAACAATTTGGGCTTGAGTCCCATGAGAGGACCATTGACTTGTCTTATATGTGTAATTGCTCGTATTACTGATAATGTGGAATTGGGCATATTTCTTGGAATGATTGGTAGATTGTACTTTATGTTCTTTTATGTGGGAATTGCGATGTTGTAAGTTATTTAGAGATATCTGGTGGTGTAATGAATTGTGAATGGTAGAGTCCCAAATCGGGTTGTAGTATGGTACAAAAGGGACTAAGGGTCCCAGTGCTATCCTTGATAATTTTTAAATAATATATGTTACTTCTTCTTTACCAATTTATGTTGCACCAATAGAATTTTGAGTCATTCAATTAATTAATGTTTATTAAATATTTCTAAGTTATTAATTATCATGATTTATAGTATTTATTTTACATTATTTTCAAATATACAACAAACTAAAGAAAATAAGTTAAAATAAATTAAAATAGAGAAAGTATGAAAATTACATAAATAACTCATTTGTATACATTGAAGAAGAGGTGTCTACTTCTAGAGTCTTCTATATTGTGATTTGTAGTTTATCATGTTATCTAGTTATACTTATTTTATTTTCTTAAACTCTGTGTCAAATCATAATCAAACAAATAAATAAAATTATTATATATTTTATTTATTATAAAAGAAACTTTTTCTACATTATTTTTAAAATGGAATGGAAGTTATGGGTGTTCACGGTTTGGATAAAAACCGATTCAAACTGAAAAATCAAACAAAACCGATAAAATAAAACCAATTTTATTTGGGTTTGGTTTGGTTTGGTTTTAGATTTTTGAAAACTGGTAGTATTTGGTTTGGTTATGGTTTTATTTGAAAAAACTGAAGAAATAACCGAACCGAAGAATTATATACATATATTTTATTAATATACTTAATATATTGTTTTTATAAACAATTTTAAAGATCTTATATATGTATGAGTGTCTATGACAATTCTTTGTGGGACTGAAAATGTTATTGTCTCTTCCTTCTTGGCCAATATAGTGAATTTTAAAGTTTTATTGATAGTAAATTCAGTGATTGAAAGTTCGGTAATTTAAGTCATTTTAACTATTTTTTGTTTTGAATGGATTGTTGTCACTTTTTTCACATTTTGAATGAATTGTTTCTTTTATTATGTGTATGGTTAATAACCGAATCAAACCAAACCAAAACCGATAACCACCAAACCGGTAAATGTATATTATATTTGGTTTGGTTTGGTTTTGATAATTCTAAAACCGATTAAGTTGGTTTGGTTTTGGTTTTAACCAATAACCGATCCAAACCAACCCGTGAACACCCCTAATGGAAGTTATAGTGCATAAGTTGCACCGACACCTACGCCCTTTAGGTTGTGACACGTAAGATATGATTTGAAAAAAATGCACAACATTTCACGTAAGATGACAAAAATATCCTCAATTAAGATTTAATTCCTATGAGCACACATATTGACGAACACATGTGTGCTTGTAGAGTCTTCTACATATTAGTAATAGTAAAGTAACGATGATATTACTATCCAAAATGCAAATATAACAACACCCATAAAGATGAAATGAAACAACCACGAAAATCACATTTCTAAAATGCAAAGAAAGAAAATAACCCATTTTGAATCTTAAATAATACATTTTATTTACATGTAGAAAATGGACATTAGATTTGTGAAAATTGAACATCAATTTTTTTCATTAGTAGTTTGATATGACTTGTCAAAACAAACTTCAATCATTTTTCACAAAAGTTGTTAGTTTTGATAAGATCAAAATTTAAATATTTTAACTGAAATTGTGTAAGACTGATATGACTTGCCAAAACCAACTTAAAAAAAAAATTCACAAAAATTCTAAACTTGACAAAATCAAAATCAAAACATTTTAACTGAAATTGTTTGACCTTGACATGACTTAATTTAGATACTACTAAAAGTTATTAGTTTGATAAAGACCAAACTTCAAATTTTATATCATAAATTTTAGTTAAACTTGATGCATTTTGACATAGAAGTTTAGGTTAACAAATTTTGGTGTCGATAGCCAATATTTTTTTTAAAATCCAAACAATGGGTTTTAGGCAATTCGGGGCAACTAAGCAAACCCGGAAGCCCATTTATCTCTAACTAAGGTGAATGCTGAACTAACTAACCAGGGTTAGCCCTCTTTCTCTCTCATCTCATTTCTCAGATATGCAGAATCCATAGGGTTTCGACCCGATTTTTTCGCAGAAAATCCATCAAATTTTCGATTCAATTCTTGCTGCTGATTACTATACAGATCACAATTATGGAGATTCAACCATTAATGGAGTTTCCACGGAGAAATATAGATAAGCGACCTCGGAAACGGCCTCGTTTGACATGGGACGTAGGGCCTCCAATTCCACCAATTCTAAAGGTTTTTGATTGAAAAATAGTAGTAGTATTAGTTTGTGCTGATATTTTATTTACTTGTGAAGTTTGTTTCTGTCAACATATGAGTTGGTGCATTTTTGAAGTTTGTTTATGGCAACATAATTGCTATTGCATGTGAATTCAAGAGTTTATTTGTTTTGAGCACGATATGAAAATTGTAATGTGAGAATCATAATTAAGTGGAAAATCTTAGTTGCTTAGTTGGTTGATTGTGATGTACAATTCCCCACCCTGTAATAGCCTTTCTTCCCTTACCCCCAATTAAAAAAAAAGGAGGAGGGATCATAAGGAAGTTGGAGGGGTACTTTTGAAAGAAGAATGTTTATAAAAGCCATCTTAGGTGTAGAAGCATGAAGTTGGAGTGTCTTCTTATGAAAAGGTGTAGGTGGTTTAGTAAGGCAGTTCATTCTTGCTATTAAAAGAGTGCTAAATTATAGGCCTCGAGTTGCCTAATCCAAAAAAAAACATGGGAATTGAGTGACTTAGATTTTGAACTAAAATTGCTTTCAAAGTTAAACTTTTTTAATGGGAGCAAGGGAAGTGATACAGTGACGATACTTAATGCAAATTAGTCTCCTTGGGAAAAAGTATATGAAAATAAAATTCAGGAAACGATACAGTGATGATACTTAATGCTCATTAAGCTTGTAGTTATGCATGAAACATCTGTTTGAGAAGAAAATGCTATGTGTAGAATATGCTTGTTAAAAGTTCTGAATGGCCAAATAGACCTTACATGCTAGTTGGAAATGAATGGTCCATTATGAGTTATCTCCATTTTGGACAAACTTGAGGCATTCAGAGGTAACATGTGTACTTGAAGGTTAAACATAAATGGAAAGTTTGGAGGCTATAAATGGGAACTTTTGTAAAATTTGTTACCAAAGTATACAAGAACGTGTCGGAAAAATGGCTGGTAGTCTACTGAGATAAGGAGACCTATAAGATGTGTTATATGGAGTTACTTTCTGGAAATCAGTTGTAGCTTTTATCCTATTGCTAAATCACAAAGTAACAATGTAAGAGAATTCCATGGGATGTGTTTTGGTTTGAACAGTTTGGCACTTCTATCGACTTGCAATTCTTTTTGATGAGTTTCTTAAATTTCTCTTTTGATGAGCGTATCAGTTAGCAAATCTCAATATTCAGGGATAGGATGCAGCCATTATATTCATATATCTTATCAAGCATTCGAGGTAGTATGTTCGTGTTTCTCATTGAACATTTAGTAACACTAAGCTCTTATCTGTCAAGGGTAAGTGCTAGGGAGATACCATTTGGAATGTCAATTTTGTGCCTTTCTGTTTGCCCGAGTGTTAAATATCATGCTCGTTTCATTTCCTATGATCACACATAGGAGTAAGGTTTGATATGCTACAGACATACTGTTGCAAATCATGATGTAGTCCAAAATCAGTAAATAAACATGTGGTAGCATTTGATATGCTATAAGTGAAATCTCTGAATTATGACATTCTGAGAAAATGGCATTGGAAAGAAATTGAATATAATACTGTCATCAAAATTTAGGTTCTTCCAACAATATACTGCGGGCAAGAGTTCGGAAATGGAGCAGGGATGAATTATGCTTATTCTTCAATATATTACAAAGGGATCCCTCATAATGGATCCCCTCCTCAGAGACCGGATGATAAAGATGGCCACTATGTGTTTTTCATTGGGGAGAACTTAACTCGTCGTTGTAAGTTGTCTTTTTGTTCTCATAAATTATTTTATTTCTATTCGTAACTCCACATTGCAAGTGTACCATGATTTTTAATTATTATGTTCGAGCAAGTGATTTTGTCTTTCCATTGAGGCCTTCCTATTATTTATAAACAATAAAAAAGGTTTTTAATAATTTATATTGGAAGTTGCACCTTTAGATTTTTACTATTCGTACCTAAGATCTACATTCTCACTTTCCCTTCTATCAAATTAGAATTTTAGAATCCAGGCGTTGGTCTAGTGCTAGTGGTAAGAGCACAACTTGTGATGTGTTGGTTAGTACATTGGGGGTTAGAACCCTACCACTAATAAAAGCCTGGTATTTAGGTGGAGAAGAATAATAGAGGGGCGTCTCCATTATCTACCGAGTTCCGAACCGTGCACCACTTCCCCTCTATGATTTTTCGGTTATTAAAAAAAGATTTAGAATCTTAGCATGTAAAATGTATTTTTCAACTTGATTCTAATACCTGACAAATTGCACTAGCTCGCAGTATTTCAAGTAGTACAATATTCTAGATGTCCATATTTAAGTGTCGTAAGAGAAAGGAGATTTTGCTCTTACATGTAAATGTTAGTTATAATGCTGCAAACTCTGATTTGATCTAGTCATCTAGCAAAGCTGAACTAGTCTCGGACAAGGATATAAGGTACCAACTGGTTGTTGTAATTTTTTCATTTTTTCTGATTAAAAAATCATCCCCAATTTCTGTTCTGGCAGAGGGAGAATTCTTGCGCTTTCTCGGCATGCATGTGGGACCTTGTTTTGTTCCCTTGTGATATTGTATCGAATATGCTCTAGTCCAAAATGATGAAGGATTGAGGTCATCATTATTTCCATTGCTTGCATGATGCGCCTTATCCACAACTGAGATACAAGTATACTTAAGGGCATAGTTACATAGTCCCATGAAAACTAATCGACTATCCGTTTGAGGATTATATCCCTGTGTTTTTGGACATTTTTTCCAAGTATCATCATGTCAACAATGCTTTTGTATCAGAGTAAATACAGGATGACACAATTTCTTTTCACAGTTGTCACCTTAACCTAGATTTGGCATACTGTCTTATTTCAAAAAAAAAAAAGATTTGGCATACTGTACTGACATCTACAGTTAGCGGGATGATTACATGCAACTGCACTAACATGATTATCCTGTAAAGTTTTATGTTTGTAAAATTTGCTTCTCTTCCCTAATCTACTCCTTTCTGTATTTGCAGATAGGATACTTAGCAAGATGGGGGAAGGTTAGTTATTTCCCTCTCTTCTCTCCTTTCCTTAAGCTTCGCCCCTTTCCCTTTCTATGTTTTGGTTAGGGGGTATTTCTTGGGTTTTATACAAATATAATGTCATTGCACTTTTGATTTATTGAAGCAATCTTTATTATGTTTGAATAATTCCTTTGTTTCTTTTTGGCAAAGCCTGCTTAGGATCATTTTACCAAATTGTTTTTTCCCTTGATATCTTGACTAAATAGAAATATATTTTTGTTGATTTATTCCTGCTATTTTTCTGTGTAGTCAGATAAAATTTTGGTTGAAAAAAGAAATGGCCTGTGATCTATGTTACTTAGTGTTTTATTATTCAGTTTCACTAAGCATTAACTGAAGCATGACTAGGTGTTTACGTATCAAGGTTGGTAATTCTGGTAGTATCTATTGACAAAATGCTCGAATGATACAGGAATAATAAATTACTTCTTGAGAAGCTTCTAAGTTCTAATAGTGTACATCTTGCACTTACCATGTGGAACATATTTTAGTTCATTTATTCAGCTGTATCTATTTGGTACCTAATTGCAGGTACTTTTGGACGGGTCCTTGAATGCCTCGACAATGAAACAAAGGAACTTGTGGCAATTAAAGTTGTTCGCTCAATACATAAATATCGAGAAGCAGCAATGATCGAGATAGACGTTCTACAGAAACTTGTCAGGCACGATCTTGGTGGCAAACGGTAGGAATCATCCTTCCTTTTGTGTTACTTTACTTACAGCCGAAATTGAAGTGATTCTAGTACCACTGCTTTTATTCTTGCAGTTGTGTGCAAATAAGGAATTGGTTTGACTATCGTAATCATATATGTATTGTAAGTGCTTATTGGTGCTTATTATTTGATTGGATTTGGAGGGGCAGTTGAGCTCCTTCTTGTATGATATTCTGGGTGTAAAAACTTGAGGATGGATTTAATTGGTCTTAACAGGTTTTTGAGAAGCTTGGTCCAAGCTTATACGATTTTCTTCGCAAAAACAGCTACCGTTCATTTCCCATTGATCTTGTCCGAGAGTTCGGAAGACAACTTTTGGAGTCTGTAGCATGTGTGTGAACTAATCTTTACCACATTTTTCTGTTAATTTTCAGAAGCTTTGTGAGGCTCAGATCATGTTACCATTTTAAGTTGGATTTTATGTTGCACATATGATTACTATTGGAGCAAGGGAGCATCTCTACTTATATGCTTGCGAATATTTATTCTAGGAATATTGATGTCCATAAACTCTAGCAGTTTGCTCATTCGTATTTCTTGTTGCAGTTATGCATGATTTGCAACTGATTCACACTGATCTGAAGCCAGAAAATATTCTCCTTGTTTCGTCGGAGTACATTAAAGTTCCAGATTACAAGGTAATGCATCATATAGCATGTCTTATTGAAATTGCTTTTCAATAGCATAGTAATCATTAGAATCAACTAGATTTTTGTGTAATTAGGTTTGCTAAAGTTCGACCTGTGTATTAGGATTTTAGCCTTTCTATCAATGTAGACGGTACAAACTGAAGTTCTCTTGGAATTTTCTTCTTATACTCTCTGGCTTTATAGTCTCTCTCTCAATATAATTGGCACTTGTAAGGGATAGAGAGAGAGAGATGTCTTGGTAGTGTTCAGTCTATCTGCATTTTGCACCTATGGTTTCTTTCCTGGACCATATAAAAGCTAATGCTTACTTTATCAAAATAGATGGCTGTTCCCTAGAAATTTTAAGCAATGGATTTTCTCCACTTCAGACTGGATCATGTTTGCTATTTTGTAATTATGCTAAAAATCTCCACTACTAACTTTAATACATCTCTAGGATCTTACTTTTCTGGCTCCTTTTTTACTTATTTTTTTTTTACAATCCTTTTTTACTTATTTATAAAGTACCAGATTTTTTATATATCATCAGCACAAAGGCTGTGCTACTTTTCTGACTCCTTTGGTATTCAGTAAACAGAGCCATTTCTTGTTATACAAGATTTTGCCTTAAAGAACTCCACCTATTGTAAAATATATTGAATCTTATTGTCTTCATTTTGATGTGGCAATTTGTCAGTTTGCTCTTTGAAGGTCTTAACTCTAATCTTATCTTCTACAATGATAACCTATTGAAATTTGAAGCCTACTCAGCTTAGTTAAACTAAGTCATCCATTTAGGATGACATAATAAGAAGAAAAGGTTAAAAAATAATCAAATCTCTGTCTTTTTTTGTGTTTTTAGTGTCTAAACAGATTTAACAGTAATCTAATGCTCTACGTTTCATGACATGAATACTTAATACATATTTTATGCATCAGCTTGATCAATCCAGATTGTCAAAGTAGTAAATCATGAGATTATGAAGTAGGGAGGTAAATGGACTCCATTAACTTAGTATCCCATTCCAATTTGCATTTTTGTTTTGCTATGAGCACCTTCATGGAGAGTTAAATGGGGTGTATGGGAGTGGCTTCCCTTTAACCATTTTTGAGAAATTGAAAGTATTAAAGATTATGGAGAAGATGTTGATCTTGTAAGATAGTGTTATTCTTTTGGAATAACCCGAAAAAGAAAGTAGAATACTTTATTGAAGACTCTTCTCTGCTTTGTCATTTTCATGTTTTAACTCTGAAACAGGAGATCGAGCAAGTTTCTTTTAATTCTTCTGTCCTTCTGCTCAATATTTTCATATGAACTGCATTTGTACGTTCTGTAAAACTCACCAATGGTTCCATCTACTTGGTTGGTTAGGAAGTAGAAACCAGAATCTTGCACAGAGAATGTATAACATTGGCGCTTCATTAAAATATGTATAACATTAGTATGTTCCTATTACTACCATCTTTATGGGAAAATAATAGCACTTCCCTTGTTTCTGAAATGGCATATCATGTAGGTTGTGATTGTTTTCTGATTTCTCCTCTTTCTGCAACTTGAAAAGTCTTTACTACTGATGTCTTTTTCCCCTTCTTGCCCGCTATGAAGTTCCTGCTGCGACCTGCAAAAGATGGTTCCTACTTCAAGAATGTGCCAAAGTCAAGTTCTATTAAGCTCATTGACTTCGGCAGTACAACATTTGAACATCAGGATCATACTTATGTGGTGTCTACACGTCATTACCGTGCTCCGGAGGTTATCTTAGGTAGTTACTCTATCTCTCAGATTTGCATCTTTTAGTTGCATCTTGTCAGTCTTTTAGTTTGTCTTATGCTGTTTTTATAGGTCTTGGATGGAACTATCCCTGTGATATGTGGAGTGTAGGTTGCATACTTGTTGAGCTTTGCTCTGTAAGTGAGAGTTAATTATGTGTATGGTTTTACATCCTTGTTTGTTATTTATCTTTTTTGTCATTATGATTTTCTTGTTTTCTTTTTTTTTTTACTCCCAAGTATAGAATCTATGATATTGAGGATCACAGCCGCCTCAACTAGCTTGGGACTGAGGCTTAGTTTTTTTTATTTGCTTATGCTATTCCATCCCTGTCATCCATTGAACCTGCTTTGAATAATCCTCCTTTTGCTGGATTATTGCCGATGTAATCATAAAAATGCTAATTTTTCATTAATTTTAGACCAGGCTTCTGATAAACTTTGATTTTCTGCTAGCCCAACACTAACTATTCTGTCATGAAGAAGAAATGATTGATCTGGCTGCTAGGATATATATATGAACTTCTTCACTCACTACAATCCAACTTAGTTACACGAAGATTGAAGCTAGGGACTTTTATGCCCTGTGATCTGGCCTAATCGTTTTAAGTGGCAAGACAATATGCAACATTAGCTCCTGATGCTATTTTGTCCATTATACACCTAAAAACCCCAGACCGAGGTGATTATTTAGCGTTTATGAATACCCAATGAGGTATGGAGTAAAATGTTATGGCACAGTTTCATGATGATTCCTTGGAACTACCCTTGACCTGTTGAATACAATGGGTACCCAACAAATCTATAGTTAAATCAATAGGCTCAACTTTTTGGTTTGAGAAGATGGTCATGATTCAGTGATGCGCAGGTGCTTTCTAGAAAAGGTTCGAACCTTTGGTTAGGACATTGGAAAAAATATTCTTTTATCTGTCATGTGGTTTTAACTTTAAATGGATTGGTTATCTTCCTTTTCCTATTAATATTTAAGAAGAGTTTAGGGCTAACTATGCTACCAATTCTCATAAAAGGAGTTTAGAGCTAACTGCATGAATATAATGAGCACCCTTGTTTGAAAATGTAATAAATTATTTAAGAAAGATTAGGTGTGACGACAATAATACTTGAAATGGACTCTTGTTTCTCCTTATAAAAAAGGATTCTTGTTTCACATGTTAGCTGACTAGTTAAATCCTTCTCCTCGGAGTCGCATTATTCCAGTGATTTGGGTCTAATCTAGGTCTAATATCTTTTCCTTTGCCATACATTCTTGCCATGGAGTCCACACTTCTGTTTGTTGCTCCGTAAGCTATTTATATTTACTTGTGGTTTTGCTTCAAAAAGTTTGCACTTTACCCGGGGCTCTGATATGATTACTCTGTTACATTTGATTTTCTGACTTTGACTAACCCCCACCCACCCAAAAAAAATGCATATATAGGGTGAGGCTCTTTTTCAAACACATGAAAACTTGGAGCATCTTGCGATGATGGAAAAGGTGCTAGGGCCTCTTCCTCAGCACATGGCTGTAAGAGCTGAGTAAGATTTTTGTTGCTTTTGATTTTATTTGTAGTTTATGTTATTTCATCAAATAGAGCATGCTTTATTTGCCTCACTTTTTGTAGCCGCCGTGCTGAGAAATACTTTAGAAGGGGTGCAAGGTTGGATTGGCCAGAACGTGCAACTTCAAGTGAAAGTATGAGGGCCGTCTGGAAATTGCCTCGTCTCCCGGTAATTCCTGAATCTAAGCTATATCCTGTGGTGCAAATATTTTTGTTTTTAATCCGGTGAGAATTTTCATGAGGCCTTGTTGCGAGTGTTAAACCTTTTCCAAGGAGCACTAGTGCAGATGTGTGAATTTTGCTTAGCATGTACGATGTATCTCACACCTTTATCTTTTCTTCTTTCTTTTTTTGTTTTCCCTAGCATCTAGCAACTGCATTGACAAATATATTTGCTTTTATTTTTGAGTTGTTTGTTTGAAAAGATATAGTAGGAGTGCTATGAACGTTACTTTTTCATCTTTTCTAGTGTTTTCTTTCTCACTCTCAGCCTTTTGTATGATTGTTTAATTAGTCTTCTCCTGTTCTCCAAGGGAAATAGTGAACTTTGGGGTTGTATTAGTGATATCTTTGTAACAAGAAGCTTCCCAACTCCCTGTACATTGTTGAATAGTTTGACTAAAAGAAATGCATGATTGGATATTGTAGTTTGTTAACGGTACTGATCCATTAGTTTATATCCTTCAGAGTTTGTTCATTGTATATCTGAGTATGTAGCCAAATTTGCCACAGATAATTGATCTCTGAGTGGTTTGGAGCATTTATACTTTTTTTTTCTTTAAATCTCTTTCCATTTATTGAATTGTTTTTATTAGCTGTAATGTTATTTCTATCATATTTCAGAACCTGATAATGCAGCATGTGGATCACTCTGCTGGAGATCTCATAGATCTTTTGCAAGGGCTGCTTTGTTATGACCCAACAGAACGGCTGAAAGCTAGAGAAGCATTACGGCACCCCTTCTTCAGTAGAGACCTGAGAAGGTGTGGTTATCCAATGTAATTGACAACCTTTTATTTTCACGTGTGTTTCAGTTAAAAATATGTGTGAATGAGCCCTTATAATGAAATATCCTCTTCTCTCTCTCCCCCCCCCCCCCCTCCCCCCAAACCCCCCATCCCCAAACAAACAAAGCCCCCAAAAGGAAGAAGATAGAAGATCAAGTAAGGGATTCACACATGATATTTCCAGTATGCCTGTCCTTGTGTTGTGTTGCTTCTCTTGTCAACTTTTATTTTTCACTTGTTAGTGCACTAATCATCCTGTCTCTCAGCTATTACATTCTTGGGTTTTGGCTCTTCTGTGGCGTTAATATGAAATTAATGTTGGTGGATCATTTAGACAGTGGTGAAATATTGCTCAACACTCGTAAGTGGTGAGTAGGTGGGCAGGAGTGCTGTTATGAATTTAGTAGATGTTGGATTGCAGAAGTGTTTGAAAGTGGACAAGAAGGTGCTGTTTTGCTTTCCAAATCTATAAAGTACTATTTTCTTGTTAAATACCGGTGAGTAGTTGGACCAACTGTGCAGAAATTATGTAGATGTTGCATCTTAAAGTGATTGATGTGCAACAGAAGGTGGAGTTTTTACTTTCCGGAGTTACGTAATCCATTGGGAATGCTCCAACTTACATTTCTTTTGACTGCTTTAAATAGATTCACATCAATAAAATTACATAGTTGAATAACCATGTATTTATCTGTCAGCTTACAGCTTGTTCAGTTGCTTTCTTCCTTTTGTTGCATCAATCTCTTAAAATCTGCCACCCCTTCCCTTGAGTTTTGAAAACAAACCAGTGTCTATGGCTGTGCACACTATGGGAAGAGTAGACTTTCTATTCCTTACAAATGTACGTTTCTTTAAAAAACAAACTACCCTTTCCCACATTGCCTTAATATCCTCTTTTACAGTCTCTGGGAGTCTTCATGGTTTATGTGTTTCTTTTTGATTTCTTGATCTGAATGGCTTGAGAATCTTGTTTCTTGGGGGACAGTAGGTCGGCAGGTCGACTTTACATGTGTGTTGAGTTATAGGGGCTGGTCAAGGCTTATTGATAGTGACTGATCCAGGATTTGAACATCTCGTTATCTACTAATGGTTGGAGCTACTAAAATGAATGTAGCTTTTGAGACTCATCGCAACATATTTCACTATCCGGATCTCATACTTATCTCTAATGCTATGGGTTCATATGCTGTTTCTTTGATGCACTTTTAGTTAAAATTCACATTTCTGGAACTAACCCACTGTCTTGGGCTGAACCGAGAGCTACTTAGCTGGTTTTGCCAATGCTACAATTTCCTGGATAGAAATATTACCCTCTTGCACAATGCATCTGGAGGTAGGTTTTGAGTGATTGTTTCATACTTCATAGCTCTCTTTGATTGTAGTAATTGAGCAAGCAAATATTTTCTAAGAAAACTTAATGATAATATTCTTTGTAAAAGCCTTGAATAATGGCCTCCTTTACATCAATCACCAAGCCATTACATGTTGAATTTTTCATTTTCCTAAGTTTTGGTGGCAGATCATATTATTTTGTGTTGGTAGGATGTAGCAAATAACCGGTGAATACATAGAGATGCGCGTATTACTAATCACAACACACACACAAAGAAACTGTGAACTCTACTTTGTGTTGGTCAAGATTTTTAGATCTGTAATTCAGATTTTACAACATCGGAGGAATTAAAATTTCACCCAACTTTGTTTTGTTGGTAGAAAGATTAAGGGTGTGCTTAGTATGAATGAAAATGTTTTTTAGGAAAATTAGTTTGTTTCTTATCTATTTACTTGTGTTTGATATATAACCCTAAAGGCATTTGGAATGTATGATCGTATGTGCAGTTTGATTACATGCAACATGCTATTTACCGTTTTTTTTTTAATGATTTTGTATTCTGATCTATTATAAAAAAAAGGGAAAAGGGTAAAAAATATCGCTCAACTTTGATTTATTAGTTAACTATGCCTTTATTGTTAAACGAAGTTATTCTTACCCCTGCGTTACTAATTTTATTATTTGTGCCCCTATGTTGACGGAAATCCCCAAATTGACTTAAATTAATTCGAATTTTTAAAAACGACTCATTCCCCATTTTAAACCCAATGCCCCAACCCCTCTAATGTATAACTCATTCCCCTTTTACCCATTCCCATTTACCCCTTTTACTCATTCCCATTTACCTATTCTCTCTCTCAAAGTATAACCTCACGAACCTAACCTAAGTCGAAGAACAATGAAATTGGGGACATTTTAGGTCTTTTCTCCATTAGAATTTCTACTAGACGTTATTAAGGTATCAAATTTAACCAACCTTCTCTGATTATTGTCTTTCTATAAAGTTTAGTTGTTGATTTACAAGTTAGGGTTTGTGAGTAAAGCTTTTATGCTAATTTCTGAGTTATTGGTTTGCCTTTTTATCAATAAAATTTTACGATCTGTTAGTTTAGTTGTTGATTTACGAGTTAAGATTTGTGGGTTAAGATTTTATTCAAATTTTTCAGTTATTGATTTGCCTTTTTACCGACAAAATTTTACGATCTATTAGTTTAGTTGTTGATTTACGAGTTAGGGTTTGTGGGTTAAGGTTTATTCAAATTTTTGAGTTATTGATTTGCCTTTTATCGATAAAATCTTGCGATCTATTAGTTTAGTTATTGATTTATGAGTTAGGGCTTGTGGGTTAAAGACTTAAAGTTTTATTCAAATTTCTGAGTTATTGGTTTGCTTTCTTACAAGTTAGGGTTTGTGGGTAGGTTTTAGGGTATTGTATGATTTTGGAGGAGGAGGTTTAGATTTTGGAGATTTGTGGTCCTAATATTTTATTCATGATTGAATGTGGTGGCTAGTTTGTTTGTTGTCTTTGTGTGCCTTTTTATTTGTTTTTTACTCTTTCTTTAACCTTTTTTTAGTTAATGTTTAGTTAATCTTTCTGTCTCATTATTGCTTTTGTAAAGTGGTTTAGTTTGAAAGTTGTTAATGTTTTTTTGTGTGCCTCAGGTTACCTAAAATGACTTTGGTTGATCTGTATTTCACTATGATGAATGGATAAGAGAGCCTAAGTTACTTTATAAGAGAAAACTTGTTCACAAATGAGAAGGTTATGATTCTGATCTCTTATCTTTTATAGATATTACTAATGAATACAATGATAAATTAGGATATGTGGTTGTGCAACAATTAATTGTATATCTACTGAAAAATACTATGAAATAGTAGATGATGAGGGGATTAGGACATTATTATCCTTTGTTAATGAAAAATTTGATGTTATTAACTTATTTGTTGTTGAGGATAGTGAGTTAGATGTTGATGTTGAGAAAATAACCAAAATGAAAGAGAGTGTGGTAGTGATTGATGAAGTAGCTACTGATTCTACTTTTGTTAATGGTACTGATAATGACAGTGATACTTCCACTAATAATTCTGAAGAATTGGAGGTTCTTGCACAAGAAAGAAAGAGGATAATCGATTGTAGCTTGTGTGATTACAAAAATTTACACAGGTCAATGGCATTTAGGATATTGCTGAAGCTAGGAGATACATTAGTTTGCATGCATGGACAAATGACTATAATTTAACTATTAAAAAAATTGACTCAAAAAGGTTTAGGGTTGTTTGCAAAGAAGAATGCAACTTTGTATGCCTATTTTTTGGTGAAAAGCATTCTCCTGGTGTTAGTATGAAAACATTGAAAGGAGAGCATAAATGTGATGTTCCATGTGGTAACTACAAGGTTAGTGCAACTGCAATTGTTTTCTACTTTAAGGAGAAGTTGCAGGCTAATTTCAAATACAAGATAAAGGAAATGAGAGTTGATCTCAAACTACTTTCAACATTAATGCTCATTTTGAAAATTGTAAGAGAGCTAAAAAAATGATTTTGGAGAATATGAAGGCAGTTTTTGTGATGATTATAAAAGAGCTTGTTGGGTATGCAAATACTTTAAAAGAGTAATGCAGGAAGTGATGTTATCCTTAAGGTTTCAAGAGATGCAGTATTAGATGGAAAAAGGAAATTTTTGAGAATGTACATTTGTTTTGAAGCAATGAAGGATGGTTTTAAGAATGGGTTGAGACCTTTCATTGGCCTTGATGGTACATTTTTGAAGGTTAAAGTTTAAGGTCAACTGATGTGTGTTATTGGTCAGGACTCAATAAACCATTTATATCCTATTGATTGTGCTATTGTGGACAAAGAGTGCAAGGTATCTTGGGTGTGGATCTTGAAATTGCTTCAGAAGTTTCTAAATATCAACAATGAGATGTAATTACATTTATCTCTGATATACAAAAGGCAAATCTCACAGATTTATTCATTCTTACTTGTGTATCTTTATCTTATGTATCTTTATGTGTTGCTGTCATTGTATATCTATATATCATTATCTTACGTACTTTCGTTTGTCATGTATATATTTATGACTTATAAACAATGTTTTACCTAATGCTCTGCATAGATATTGTGTGAGACACATAGAGGCCAATGGAGAAAAAGGATAAGAAATCTAAACTGATGTGTAATGTATTGTGATGGTGTGCATCGAGCACCTACAAAGAGGAGTTGGATGATCATTTGAAGACATTAGGTCAAATGTCTGAAGAAGCAAAAGACCATTTGTTGTATTTTCCAATACAAACTTGATGTAGAGTATTTTTTGACACTGTTTGCAATAATAATAAGGTGAAAAATAATTTGACTCAGTCATTCAACTCTTGAATATTGGAAGCAAGACACAAACCAATAATTGGTATGCTTGGATATTGGAAGCAAGACACAACTCCTACATCTTAAAATAAATATATATACGTACTTGTCCTAAAGCATCCCAATTATTGGTCTGTGTCTTGCTTTCAATATCCAAGAGTTGAATGACTTAGTCAAATTATTTTCCACCTTATTATTCTTGCAAACAGTGGCAAAAAATAAAATAAAATACTTTACATCAAGTTTGTATTGAAAAATGCGACAAATGATCCTTTGCTTCTTCAGACATTTGACCTAATGTCTTCAAATGATCATCCAACTCCTTTTTATAGGTGCTCCATGCACAATACCTTAGACATCAGTTTAGATTTCTTATCCTTTTTTCTCCAATTGGCCTCTATATGTCTCACACAATATATATGCGAAGCATTAGATAAAACATTTTTAACAGCTTCAAATAATCCATGTTTATCAGTCATAAATATATACATGACAAATGAAAATACATAAGATAATGATATAGATAAACAGTGACAACAATAAATTAAGATACATAAATAAAAATGAATATATCTGTGAGATTTTACCTTTTTCATAACAGAGATAAATGTGATTCCTTCTCCATTGTTGATATTTAGAGACTCCTGAATCAATTCCAAGAATCATACCCAAGATACCTTGCAC
This sequence comes from Solanum stenotomum, assembly GCF_019186545.1. NCBI lineage: Eukaryota > Viridiplantae > Streptophyta > Magnoliopsida > Solanales > Solanaceae > Solanum > Solanum stenotomum. Next base: position 50,595,416 of record NC_064288.1, read on the forward strand.
TCTCTGTCCATAATAGCCCAAGCAATAGGATAGAAATGGTTCATTGAGTCCTGACCAATAGCACATAACAATTGACCTTTAGCTTTACCCTTCAAAAATGTACAATCTAGGCCCATGAAAGGTCTCAACCCATTCTTTATTGCTTCAAAACAAATGTATATTCTCAAAAATTTCTTTTTTCTATATGATAATGCATCTCTTGAAACCATAAGGACAACATCACTTTCTGCATTACTCTCTTTTAAATCATTTGCATACTCAACAAGCTTTTTATAATCATCACAAAAACTACCTTTCTTTTATCTCTCTTACACTTCAAATTGTGCATTAATGTTGAATGCAGTTTTGAGATTAACTCTCATTTCCTTTATCTTGTATTTAAGATTAGCCTGCAATTTCTCCTTAAAGTAGAAAGCAATTGTAGTTGCACTAACCTTGTAATCATCACATTTATGCTCTCCTTTCAATGTCTTCAAACTAACACCAGGAGAATGTTTTTCACCAGAAATTAGGCATACAAAGTTGCATTCTTATTTTGCAAACAACCTAAATCTTTTTGAGTCACTTTTTTTAATTGTTAAATTATAGTCATTGTCAATGCATGCAAACTAATGTATATTATAGCTTCAGCTATATCCTTAAATTAAATGTCATTGACCTATGTAGATCCTTGTAATCACACAAGCTACAATCGATTACCCTCTTTCTTTCTTGTGCAAGAACCTCCAATTCTTTAGAATTATCAATGGAAGTATCACTCTCATTAGCAGTAGCCACTTCATCAATCACTACCACACTCTTTTTCATTTTGGTTATATTTTCAACATCTAACTCACTATCCTCAACAAATAAGTTAATAACATCAATTTTTTCATTAACAAAGGACAATAATGTCCTCATCGTCTACTATTTCATAGTAATTTTCAGTAGGAACATATGCAATTAATTGTTGCACACCCACATATCCTAATTTATCGTTATATTCATTAGTAATATCTATAAATGATCAAAATCATAACCTTTCAATTTGTGAACAAGCTTTCTCTCATAAAGCAATTGAAGCTCTCTTATCCATTCTCCATCATGTTGACACTTAATTTTGGACTTCCACAATATAGATTACTCATCGAGCTTCTTTAATTTTTAACCAATTTAAAATAATTAGTTTTATAAAATTTCAAAAATAGTTTGCAAGTTATTTTAAATAGTTATCATTTTTATAATTTTTTGAATAATATATTTGACTAATTGTTTATCTGTGTTTAAATTGCTATAACTGTCAGTGCATTTTTTGTTGTATGTATAGTATATTAAAGGACGATTTTGCGGAACCGCAGCCAAACTTTTTTATACTCAACCCTTTTCCAGAATGATCGGCAATTTATTGGTTCGCCATGCATCCAATGGTTGTCGTGAGTTTCAGCCTAAGTTGTTCGCTTAGGTTTCCGGTCTTTCAAAAGTCACTCTTAGTCAACTAGCATAGAGCGTAACCAAATCTCGAATTTAGCACATTTGAACTAAGTCGGCCCAACACCCAAGACGTGTTGAGCCCATTAGAAGTCTACCTTGTGTCTATTTGGTCCATTGATCAATAAAAAAACAATCATACTTATGTGTTTAAATTTGAAGGATGTATACGTCATTTGACAAAATATTGTCTCTTGGGGTTGGGAGTTTAACAATTTGTTCGAGTCAAAGAAGGATTAAATTATTATTGCAAACAAAGGCGTTGGCATCCGGAGATGACAAAAAAAAATCAAGAACGAAGGATCTTTCATGGAAGCATAGAGGATTGTACCCCTACGCGGGACTAATTATTTTGTATCTCATTTTCCTATTATATATCCTCATTCAGTTTATTCATAAAGTTTGTATAAATTTTAATTTTTGGGGGTAATGGAATGTTTCAAATGACGTTATACATCCTTTAAATTGCTACGCCTACCCTAGCGCAAGAGGGTCACATATCTGTTTAGAACGTGCAATATTTGTTTATGTGTTATAACTGTTTGAGTGAATATGTTGCTTTATTTGAAGATGTTCTATCCTACTCTTTTTGAAAATTTCTAGAATCTCATAAGCATAAATATCAAATCACTATCAAAAGTTCGTCCAAATACTTTTCGAGTCTTTAGTTTCCCAATAAAATTCAAACTTTACTTTTCAGATCTTACTCTCTCATATCAGAAAAAAAAATTACTGTCTCAAGTGGGTCAAACTACGCATGACCTGAATTCTCCTTCATGAGATGCGTAGGCAGCCTTCCAAGGTTCGGTCCCTATTTTTGAGAAATTATATTTTTTCCACCCTTGAAAGGAGATTGAAATTTCGTCTCAATCGAAAATTAGAAGTACTACAATGAAAGATACAATTGACTTCGTCTCGACTCAAGTCGACTTTTCTGATTCACTAATCCTAAAATAAAAATGACAAATTCCTGTCTATTTAGCTATTTCTCTATATCCGTGGGCTAATTTATCTTCGAATGAAGTGACTCTTGTGTGTTTATACCTCTGTGTGATATCTTGTATTACATATTACCTACACAAACTAACCCATTTGTCTTTTGAGTTATTTTCTTTGTCAGGTACTTAGAACTGATTTGTGTTGAGATATTGGTTGAACATTCAAGGTTCTCAAAGATTCATTTCCCAATCGAAATTTATTGAAAGGAAAAATGACCCAGAATAGTAAGAATATTGATTTAACTGATGTTGTTGTGGCTCAACCCGTCATCGCCGATCAGAACAAGTTAATTATGCAATTGATGCAACAGATCAACGAGATGAGGGTCAAAATGCATAGAAGGCAAGATTTGACTAATCCAGTTTTTGCTTTCAATGCTCCAGCAGACAAAAGGCCTCCACTTCACTTTCCTCCTTCGAGTGTGGAACAAGCTCAAAACCCACCCTCCAGTCTTGCTCAGAATCCCTCAACCATTGACTTAATCGCCCCTAACCCTTATCACGCCAATACTTTATACATAACACCACCTCCTCTTCAAAGCCTAAATCTAAACCCTCAAATATTCCCTCCATTTCAAAGTTTTAATGTCAACAATCCTTAAACATCCACTTTCATGTACCAGACCCCTGCAAATGGCACTCAAAATCCACCAAACGCTCCACACTTACCTCCAAAAGTCACTTTTGATATCCCAGTTCAAATCGAACCACACCTTCACTACACTACCTATCCGAACTTGACCATTACGAAGAGAAGGAAAATGAGTGGAGGGCCAAAGAGGAAAAGACTAAGCAGATCATGAAGGAAGATATTGTTAACGTGATGAAAGAACTTGATTAATCTTCAGAAGTTGTGGGGCTGAACTATGAAAATTTATGCATTCATCCAGATTTGGACCTTCCGGAGGGGTTCATATTGCCAAAGTTCGTCTCTTTTAATGGAACTGGAAATTCTCTAGCTTATCTTAAATCTTATTGCGATCAACTCGTGGGAGTTGGCAAAAATGAAGCATTGTTGATGGGCTTCTTCAGTCGAAGTCTAAATGGAAAAGCTCTAGAGTGGTTTACATCACAAGAATTTAAACAATGGACGAGTTGGAATGCACTCGCAAAGGATTTCAATGAAAGATTTGGACATAACGTAGAAGTTGCCCTGATCGCTACTATTTGGAGAAGATCAAACAAAAGTCTATAGAAAACTATCGACAGTACGCTCTTCGTTGGAGAAAAAAGGTCGCAAGAGTTCAACCTCCTATGTCTAAACGTGAAATCACTGAAATGTTTATTCGAACTCAAAAGCCTAAGTACTATGAAAGAATGTTGTGCATGATGGGATAAAAATATTTTGAGATCGTCAAGGTCAGAGAAGCTTTGGAAGATGGTTTTAAGACTGGAAATGTCACAAACCTTAATGCATTGTGAGCTAACGGAAAAACTACCAAAAGTAGTGACATAGATATATCAAAGGGAAAAGTAGAAGAGGTATCTACTGACGGTTACCCATATGCAGTCGGCTCCACAAAGGAGATAGCAAAACCACAATGTCAATCAGAAACGATTCCCTCGTCCAAACTTCAGGAAGGCTCTTAAAGTATTTACACCACTAACGGAATCTCAAACTCAACTTTATGAAAGGTTGAAAGCAATGGGTATGTTCCATCCTATAGAACAAAGACCAGCCAATCCTTTGGGAAAATTTTACAGGGCTGACCACAGATGTGCTTATCATTCAGGAGTTGTTGGACACGACACAAAAAATTGTTCAACCCTCAAGCACAAAATTCAAAACATGATCATCAACAATTTAATCAATATTGATTAAGCCTCCCAAAATGATAACTTATTGGATGCTAAAGAGTAAGTACAAGACATTTCTGAACAGATTCATTTGAAGATATTCGTCATCAAAGGTTGAAAAGAAGTATGCCCGACGTCGATCAGAATTCTGCATATAAAGTTATTGTCATCTTTCTCTTGAAAATGCACATTTAATCTTTTCCTCCCATTTTATCGCACTTGTAATGAACTACGTCTAACCTGAATTTTCAAGAATGAGATACGTAGGCGGCCTGTGTCGGCCTCGGTCACTCATTTATTCAACTTTCAATATGATCTTTGTACTTGAACTATGTTCGACCTGATTTCTGCCTCAACGGGATACGTATGCGCCACAATAGATCGGTCATATTTTCCATAAGATTTCCATTTTTCTTTATAATGGAAACTGAGACAAAATTTTTGAGAGGATCTCAAAAATTTATTTGAAGATAGTCTTCTTAAACAAGTCAAGATTGGAGATTAAAATGCAACTAGATAGGTTTTTTGAGTGGATCTCAAAATTCCAAAAGATGACATTTTCTAGAGAATCAAGTTAGAAATCACGTTTGAATGTGCAACTGGGACATTTTGAGATCATCTCAAAAATTTCACAAAAATGTCATTTGTTAAAAGACTTATACTTATTACTATTGAGGTAAACTAGGATAGAATTTTGAGGAAGGACCTCAAACTTTCAGAATGAGCAACCTCAAGGTTAACAAAACAAGTTACAAGAGTTCTTCTATATTTTAGACTGGGACGAAATTTTTGAGGGAGGTCCTCAAAAATTTCACCAAGACTATATTTCGGAGAACAGACGAGTGTGGAAGTCAACTGCATGAAGAAGCATGGAGACAAGACCAACACAAATCAGTCTTTCATACTAAGAATTTTTCTTTGAATGCAGGATCATCAACATCACAAAATGCAATGTAAAGCTGTCAACCGGACAAAAGGCGTCATGTACACCCATCGTTGCCTCATCGACATAACTTGGAAAACTTTCCATCTCATTTTATCTTCATTTCATTATGTTGCCTCAAGTGATCTACAAACACTTTCTTTTTATTTTGCAAGAATATTGAAGACAAATGCTAATAGATTCTTTCAAAGTTTTAAGAAACAACGTGTTGGAGGATCGCTAGTGACGAGTCACGATCAAAGTCACATTTACGCTTAGGCTCACCACAGCCTGATCTTGATAAGCCGAATGACTTAATCTAGCGCTTTAGTGTCAAGCTTTGCAGGTGATAGTATTGATAAAGTCAGGATCATCTGTGAATTCGACATCGAATCTGAAGATGATCAAAAGTGACACTATCTTAGAAGTGTTGCAAGGGTAAATCACCAAGTCCATCACATCAGAAAAGATATTGGAGATCGCAATATCCTCATGACAATTGGAGTTATCAGATCGTTACAAGATTTCGACAACGTTTGAAGGTCTCAGTAACAAACTCAAATTTTGTTGAGTTTGTCAGGGAAGGCATGTGTGACTTTAATCTTCGCGTGAAAGAATTAAGTCATTCACCTCGATAATTCTATTTTTTAAAGAGAGAATCATAGTCGCAACGTGCATATACGTTGATATAGTTT
>NC_064288.1:50603973-50690436 GCF_019186545.1 Solanum stenotomum
AAAAAAATCAGTAATCAATAATATTACAGAAATTTACCAAGAAAAAAAACAGTTATCAATAATATGGTGACACTAAACCACTACCAAAAAACAGAAACTTACCAAGAAAATCACTAATATTACAATTTCACAACGACTAATAAGTATTATGAACAAAACGTATTGTTTATACAAAAAAAAATATCACATTCAATATAGTGGCGATTTACAGTTTCATTTTTTTTTTCTATTTCATTGAAATCCAAATAAAAATAATAAACAATTAAAAATACTCACCTGAAGCAACCCATCTTCCGCCATGTTTAATTAATATTGATACGTAGTTGTCCATCACAAAAAAAAACACGTTTTTTCAACAAAAAAAAAATTCAATTTGTCGCCAATGACAATTTCTGGAAGAAAAACGAAGAGAGAGTAACGTGAAAGAAAAATGGATAAAATCTGATTTTTAAATTAATTTTAACAAATTGGAGTGAATTAAGGAAACTGAATATTCTTAATTAGTTTGAAATTCCTTAATTCATGCTAATTAATAATTATCTTAAATTAATTCAAATTTAAGATAATCCCTATTTCCGTTTTTTTTCATTTTTTCCTTCAAAAACGTTTTATTTTAATTTTTTTTTATCTTTTTATTCTTTTTAAATCAAATGTTTTTAATTACTAAATTTTTATTTTTTTTTAAATAATATGTTACAACCTGAAATTTTTAATGTTATAACTTGAAAGTCTAAATCTACTGCTATAACTCGAAAATATCAGTATAGTATATGTCATATTAGAAATTTTCACTTAATAGAATTAGGACATGTGAGCCAAAAGCCCAACATTAATTGAATTTGGGCAAGGAAGCCCAAGTCCAAATATTTCTCTTCATTTATATATTTATTTGTTTATTTGTATTTGACTAACCTTTTATTTGAATTGGTTTTATTTAATTAAATTCCCCAAAATAAAGTCATTTCTTCTTTTTCATGTTCAAATTGAAATATATATATTTTATTTATTACTTGTTTTATTTATGAATTATTTTATTAGTTATCTCGTTAATATATGAGTTATATTCTTAAAATCTTTTGGTTTAGTTTATTTCCAAATAAAAAATGAGTTTTCCTTACTTAGTTACTATTATAAAAAACTAGTCAAAGTTTAGTCAAGTCGTTGGTCAACCGCAAGTTAGCGGACATTTCGAGGGCCTAACACCTTCTTGGAATGTAAATTGAACCCCGAATCCCTTTAAATTTCAATTGATTTTAGTCTGTTTAAATCTTTTGAAAAAATTATAAGTTTTCTTAATTTCTTTAAAAAATTAAGTGGCGACTCTCTTTGAAAATATCGATTTCTTTTCAAAACATAAGTTAAGTTGATTTTTTGAAAATAAAATTATTTTTATTTTTTTCGAGTAAAACACATCATAGTGAATTAACCATTTTAAGTAACTTGAGGCACACAAAAAAACATTAACAACTTTCAAAATTAAATCACTTTACAAAAGCAATAATGAGACAGAAAGATTAAGTAAAGAAGGCACACAAAAACAACAAACAAATTAAAAACTATAACATTTCAACAAACAAACTGAAGCCACATTCAATCAAGAATGAATAAAGTATTGTGACCACAAATCTCCAGAATCATACAATACCCACAAACCCTAACTCGTAAGAAAGCAAACCAATAACTTAGAAATTAGAATAAAATTTTAACCCACAAATCCTAACTTGTAAATTAATAACTAAACTAACAGATCGTAAGATTTTATCAGTAAAAAGGCAAATTCATAACTCAGAAATTTAAATAAAATCTTAACCCACAAACTCTAGCTCGTAAAATATAACTCAAAAATTTGAATAAAATCTTAACCCCCAAACTGTAACTCGTAAATCAACAACTAAACTACTAACAAATCGTAAAATTTTATCGATAAAAAGGCAGATCAATAACTCAAAAATTAATATAAAAGCTTAACCCACAAACCGTAACTCGTAAATCAATAACTAAACTTTATAGAAAGACAATAATAGTAAAATTTGATACCTTAACGTCTAGTAGAAATTCTGATGGAGAAAAGAGATAATGTCCTCGATTTCATTGTTCTTCGAATTAGGCTTGTGAGTTTATCTTTTGAGAGAGAATAGGGGAATGGATTATATGTTAGAGGGGTCGCGACATTGGTTTAAAATGGGGAATGAATCGTTTTAAAAATTCAGGTTAATTTGAGTCAATTTGGGGATTTCCGTCATTACAGGGCACAAATGATGAAATTAGTAACGGCAGGAGTAAGAATAACTTCGTTTTAACGGTAAGGACATAATCAACTAATAAACCAAAATTAAGGGATATTTTTTACCTTTTTTCCTAAAAATAACATACCAATGGTGATTAAGTGATGTGATCATTTAATTTATTTTTATGGTATCAGTAAATTGAAGAGTAAAAGGGTTGAAACATACCTAAAGTATTCGTGTTTTTGGAGCTTCATACCTGCAATATTAAGGGTGTGAGTTTCCTTCATGTATTATTAGTAAATGCTTATCGAAACACACTTCAACTATAGTTGTTCACCTTTATTACATAAATAATAGTGAAACTTTAGGTACTCCTTGTTTGGATGGTTGTTAATCGTTGTATTGTATCGTTAGTTTGAATACTATGTTTGTTTAGATTATTACTTAAACTGTATTGTGTCATATCGTTTAATTATCAAAAGTCTTATTTTATGTAATGATCGATTTGATGTGATCGCGCCGTTATCTTAATATTTTCTTCTCATTTTATCTTTACTTATTATTTGATAAATCTTATTTTATCCTTTACCACACATTTTCATATTAGCTCTACATTTTACTCTACTTTTCTTGTAGATTTATTTAAATTGTTGATGTGTGACGTTACGTAACGACATAGAACAATACAATTTATTCAAACAATGTATTCATTTTTACAATACAATACGATACATTATGAAACAATAAGTAATAACCATCCAAACAAAGTGTAGGTAGGAAAAATAAACAATTGACAATTAAGGTGTGTCTTGATAAATATTTGATACTTCATTCGTCTCATTTTATGTGAGGTAGTTTGACTCGACACAGAGTTTAAGAAAGAAAGGAAGACTTTTAAAACTTGTGGTCCAAAATGAATGATAGAAATTTGTGTGACTGTAAATCATTTCATTAATGATAAAATAGACATTTTATAGTTAAATTGTTACTTAATATAGAAATGTGTCATTCATTTTGGAACTAACTAAAATGAAAAGTAAGTCACATAAATTGCTAACAGAGAAAATAGTAATTTAGATATGAAAGTCAAAATTCAAAATACCTTTTGATATTTTGATATGTTCTTCATCCCTTTTTAACCCCTTTTTAACTCTAAACTGTAAGCCACAAGACAGTGATACAAATGATGCGTTCAATCAAACCCCAAATGAATCTTTTGGACAGATTTTGTGGTTTACATTGGTTAGAAGTTTGGAGGAAGTTTTTGACTTTCTAGTACCAGCATTTATGTGAAAGCTAATGATGATAACGGTCCATTTACGATTATAACAAAAACATATTTAGTGAATTTTGAATCTAAGAAAGATGAAATGTATATAAATATTATTTCTATTTTGAAATTACACATGTTAAGGCTTCAGACTTCAATGATGTGAATTATGATTGGGCATAAATGTCGAAAAATCGAACCTTGATGATTTATTGATAGGATTTGATTACTCCAATTCGAAAAGTACACATGTCAAATATGGGGATTTGACAGTTCTAAGCTAACCTGAGTTTCATGCTAGCTGAAATCTTACTATTTTTGGATACTGAGTAGTTTCTTCTGCTTATTAAATACATAAAAATTGACATAAACAACTGTCCATCAAAATAAAAGCTAATGAATGTACATTTTTTATATACTAATCACTAATGTATGATAAGCAAAAAATATTTGTGTTAAGAGAATTATCATTATATCTGTGTTGATGAGATATAGTAGGTATTCTATTGAAGGATTGAGGTGCATACAAATTAGATTGAGAACTACGGTTATTGATAAATTATGTACTAATGATTTTTTGTTTATTATTAAAAAAACTGCATATAAAAGGAGAAAGTGATACATTACTAACTCTATTTGTTTTAATTAATGGTAATAAACCACAAGAAGACACTTTTTCTTTAATTCTCTATTTTTTTTACATATTTTATTGAATACTTTATTTCATAGGGTTAAAAAATGTGATTTAGTAAACAGATAAAATGATCTCTTATGATCATATATAAGTAATTTTATTTAAAATGTATTTATGTAGATTAAGATTATGGTTTATATTAGTTAGAAGTTTTTGGAGGAAGTAGTTGTCATATTTGTCAAATTAGCTTTTATCAACTAGTTAGTATGCCCATTAATGTGAGATTAAGATGGAACTATTAATTGGGATATGATTGATTACTCCATTTGGAAATAATAATGGTGCATTTATTTTTTGAAAGTACACATCTTACAGTAATATATGGGAATTTGTTAGTTGGTTCCAGAGAAATTGACAAAAATAATCTTTTATTAAAATAATAGTCAGCAAATATTTATTTTGATAACATATACTTTTTTTTTTTTGGTTTACTTTGGGCTTTATATGTTTGTTAAAATCAATAACTGATATGAGGATTTTAAATAGTATAAAAACACAATTAAACTTAGCGTGAATTATTAATTTTTTCTTTAAATTATTAAAAGCCTTAAAAACATTCATGTACTTGATTAACTGTACTTAAATACACCTCTGATTTTATTACATGAAATACACCTTTAAATTATTGCCAAGTTTGGGTGTTTTCAACACCTTCTTTCGACTTTTTATTAAGAGTTTCATATTTCTATAAGAGTTTAAGATCACTTACTGTGTCATTTGGCAGATCGGGTGTATTTAAATTGAATTAGTCAATAGTTCGGAGATAAAAAATAATTCACTTCAAGTTTGAGAATGTTTCCAATACTTCTCTGGAGAATTTTTTTTTCACGTAGTGAAGATACATAATTAGATTCTAAATTAATAAAATTTATGTTATTTGCTCAAACTTTATATCAAATTTAATCGTGAAATATCGCATCATCTCGATCAGCAACGACCCCAAAGAGTTTCCCCAAGAGTTTACGGCAGTTGGACGTGACGTGGGCTGCTACCATTTTGGGCTTTATCGTAGGGCCCACTAATTAGGTAAGAATGGTGGGCCCAATTATAGGAACTATTTTGGGGCAAACACAGTAGAATTGTGGGCCTAACTTGTCACGTGAACTTTGTTACATAAAAATGGGTCATTGACAATTGTGCTTTATTTTGCAAGAATTTTACACAAATTTCATAGTGTTAGAGTTAAATACATCAAATTTCTACTTTTTTAAAAGTATTACAAATATCCCTTAAATTTGATGGAATTCGGATACATCCCAAAATGTCCGCGTTTCAATTTTAGATACATCTGATACTGTCACGACCCAGACCGTCGTGATTGGCACCACACTAACTCTCCGGTGGGAGAACTACTACTACAACCCAAACCAAGCAACTAAAACAAAACTAAGGCATTTAAGTTACGGAAGCAAGTTAAATACTAAGAAAATAAATGGGGAGTTCCCATAAACTCCAACAAAAGTCTAACAAGAACTAAACAATGCGAAAGAAATAACCTAGAACCTGAAAGTCAATGTACCAAAACATCTAACAATGAACCAAGTCTAAACAAGAAGGGATGCAACCCCAATCTAATGAACTAATCAACTAACTAAAACATAGTCTAAGTTCGGAAATGGTGGACATAAATGAAAGAGAACCCATGGCAGCCCGGAAGAATTGACTCACCCTTGAATTCGAACGATCACTAATCTACTAAGCGAGGTCTGTCAGTAGCCGCTTGAAGATGCCTTATACTCAACAAAAATAAAAGCAAGTGCAGTCTCAGTACACAACCACAGTGTACTGGTAGGATCACGCGACTATCCTACTAAATGCAACATAAGCAAGTCAAGACAACATTATAATCACATGCACATATATCAACATATACAATATTATCAACATTTACGAACAACGAACAAGTTCACATTTTATATCAAATCATTGGTCCTCTATTGAACCCAAACCCAAACAGTTAGTATACCGGAACGTGGTATCTGATCCCATAATTATGCCAGAACGTGGCAATTGATCACATAGTTATACCAGAACGTGGCAACCGATCCATTCAACACACCACAATCACAATCACAAATATATCATCAATATCATACATTTAAGTCATGATTTCATGGCAATCATCATTCCTCTATCTCATTTACAACAAGTGTGATCAACATTGCAACATTGATACATATACAAGAATCATAATGAAGCAAGAACAAATATACATCACACAATCATAGAATCACAACCATCACCTACCTCGAAACAAGCTTGAAACCCTAAGAAACTTGATCCTTCCTTTTCTGGATTTGTTTCCCTTGTTCTTGATCTACAAACAATCAATATAATACGAGAATCAATAAACAATCACTAATTACCCTAATTACTAATAATTCTATGAACCCTAAATCATACTTATGATCCCAATTGTCCAATTTAGGGTTGTTTCCACCATAAAATCTATAACAAAACCTTCCCCTATCAATATTCACCCAGTTTATTACATTCTACGGATCGAAAAACGGATTCGGGGAGTGAAAAGCTTACCTTTAGCGTCAAGAATGGTGAAAAATGAGTAGGAGTCGTCTGGGTTCATTCCTTAGCTCTAAAAGTCGAAAAATGCATAATAAGGTCGTTTAGGGGTTTATTAACGACCTTAAGTCGCGTCGAGCCCGCCACAGCTGCCCTAATCCCATTGTAGCGTCCCTGCCAGAGCGGCCAAAACCCCCACCAAGGCGGCTTGCACGAACCAGTGAGTTATTTAAAGAATTTTAAAATCTCCATTTCACAACACACCTCTAACCCACGACGCTCAGAAAATACCATTTATGCTAAGATCGATTCTGAGAGTTCTACTCAACCGAATTCAATTCCATAAAATCGTACGGATTCCTTAACAAGTTATCTAACTACTCATGCAATCAAAATCATAAATGATTCACTCCGATTGTTACCAAATTTCCCTACACCTCAAGGATTCCGATTTCATCCAAATCTGGATTAGGTTGGGAAAATTCAAATACTACGAAAAAGTTTTCCGCCCCCAAATTTTCCCCCGTTGGTATTTCTATAACGACGGAAACATGTCGTTACAGATACATCACGTCTCAGTTTTGGATACATCACTCCACGTCTTGATACATTACGTAATGTGATGTATCCGACCTATACATCACGTAAAGTGATGTATCCACCGATATATCGCGTAAAGTGATGTATCAGAAAATAGAAGAGACTAGAAATTTTTGTATTTTTTTCAAATGGTAAGAAATTTTAAAAAATATAAAAAAATAAATTGTGTATAGATAATTTTTTCTTATTTTGTGTTGGTCTTTAATTTATGTCTATTGTAGCAAAAAGATTTCATGAGGCATAACTTCGTAAGTATATGTTCTCATTTCATAATATTCCTCAAGTTAGGTATGAATATGATTTTAATTTTAAATAACTTATCTCACACCAGACATAAGGTCATGTATTGAACCCCAAAACTAAAGATCAGATCAATCTATTTTAAGTTTAATTTATGCAATCTCAACAATAAAAATCTCATAAAATTACATACTTTTTCGGGAAAATACATAAAAACCCCCCTGAATTTGGCACGAAAATTTACTTTAGTACTTAAACTTTACGGGTAATTATTTACACCCCTTATCTCATTTTGCGTGAATTTAATACCATCCTAACGGATGACGTGGCAAAAAAAGAAAAGAAATTTTTTTGAAAGCGCGTTAAGTTATTTTAAAAAAAAAAGAAAAATGGTCCCACTTTATAAATATAATGAAAAAAAAAACTCCACCCACCCCATTCTTCTTCTTCTTCAAACCACCCACCCACCCCGCTTTCTTAAAACCCCACCTACCCCCTCTACCTGCTTGTCTTTTCTTCCTCAAACTCCCCACCACCCTATCCCCACCCCACCCCATCCTCTTTCTCCTTCTTCAAACTCTACATTCAAAGTACATTTTCTTGTTAAACACATAAACAAAAAGAATCACATTCAAGACCCACATAATTTTTTTACTCTTTACTTTGGAGATTTGATCTTTCTTAAAAAGTTATGAAGTTTTTTGAAAAATAAAGACTTTGGCATAAAAGAAGATGAGGTTTTGTTAACCGATCTATAATGTTAATGGTTGGCAATGGCGATTGAAGCAATGAGTAGAGAAAGTGTTTTTTTTTAAAAAAAAATTACTACAAATAAATGTGTTTTTTCTTGAATTAGTTAAGAATTAGACCTTGATTAGTATATAAAAAAAATAAAAATGAAGAACACCGAAAATCGACATGGCAGTAAATGACGTTGAGTATTGAAAAAAAGTCACTGCTAATGATTTCAATATTTCTTAAACTAATTAAGAACTAAAGATTAACTAGTATTTAAATATTCTGAAATGGAAAGAAAGAAATGAATTTAAAAAATCAAAAATCAAATTTTAGAGAATTTCCAATGTGGCTATGACGTGGCGCTTATGTGGTTCTAATGTGTCAATGACGTGGCGCGTGTGTAATACACTTGCCAACTTCAGACTGATATTATATTTTTAGGGTGATATTAATTCACTTCAAATATGTTGAGGGGGGTAAATAATTACCTGTAAAGTTTAAGTACTAAAGTAAGTTTTCGTGCCAAGTTCAGAGATTTTTTTTTTTTTAATGTATTTTCTCTATTTTTTCTTTCAAGTTGGCTGATCCTTAATATTTTACTTTTTAGAAATCAAATTTATCGCTATAACATATTAATTTTTAAAAATTAAAGTTGCGTACGAACATAATATATATATATATATCAAACTGTTTACTACAAAGGCGTAAATAAAAGAAAAACAAAATACATAAATATGCTCTTTCATTTGGATTTAGTTGATATATATGTCATTTAAGTTTTAGTATACACAAGATATATATATATATCAAACTGTTTACTACAAAGGAGTAAATAAAAGAAAAAGGGAAAATACATAAAAACCCCCCTGAACTTGGCACGAAAACTTACTTTAGTACTTAAACTTTACGGGTAATTATTTACCCCCCTTATCTCTTTTCAAGTGAATTTAATATCCCCCAAACAGCTGACGTGGCAAGTCAAAAAAATTTACTGCGCGTAAATATCAAAAGTTAAAGAGAAAAAGAATAAGTGGGCCCCATTTTTTTTCTTTTTAGCCAATAATCTTTTTTTCCTTCATCTTCCTCACACCCCACCACCCCTCTTGCCTTCCACCACCACTTGCACCACCTCTTTCTTCTTTGTCGAATCCCCCACCTCTTTAATTTCTCCTTCTTCGAAACCCCCATCTCGACCCTATTTCTCCTCTTAGAAGCCTCACCCTTTTTCTTTCTCTTCAAATCTGCCGCCTCAACCACCACTGCATCGCCCTTTTCTTCTTCTTCTTCTTCATTGAACTTTCCATCTTCTTTCTCTTTCTTTGAACTGCCCCCACCCCACCTCCATTCCCTTTGGATCCGTAAAAGGGTGTGATGAATAGGGAAAAAATAGAAAAGCCAACAATTTGTTCTTGCTTCAAAATTATTATTTATGGTAGTGTTTGAATGTGATGAACTTGAAGCTCTTTTTAATGGAAAAATTATAATTTCTTCATTTCAAATTAATTTTTCAGTCAAAATTGCAATCGTGATTGAGTTGAGGAACATGGATCTTATTTAATTATGAATAAATAAAAAGAAACAAAAAAAATGAATTAAAAAAGTAAAAATTAAATAATGTTGTATGTGGCATTGATGTGGCAATGATGTGGCGCTGACATATCAATGACGTGGCGCGTGTGAAATGCACTTGCCATTGTGAGACTGGTATTATAATTTTAGGGTGATATTAAATTCACTTGAAAAGAGATTAGGGGGGTAAATAACTACCCGTAAAGTTTAAGTACTGAAGTAAGTTTTCGTGCCAAGTTCAAGGGGGTTTTTATGTATTTTCCCAAAGAAAAACAAAATACATAAATATGCTCTTTCATTTGGATTTAGTTGATATATATGTCATTTAACTTTTGATATACACAAGTAGATACTTAAACTTGTATAAAATTTAACAAGTAGACACACATGTCTAACGTGTCATAATACACATAAGACACCGACACAAATTTTCATATAGTATGTCTCGTACGACGAATGCGTTTATTTCTTTAATTTTATACAAATTTAAATGTTTATACTTATGTACACTCAAAATTGGAGAATATAAATATCAACCGAAACAAATTGAAAGACATATTTATGTCTATACTTATGTACATCCAAAATTGGAAAGTATAAATATCAATCGAAGCAAATTAAGAGACATATTTATATATTACTCCCTCCGTCCCTATTTAGTTGTCCACTTTAGAAATGACACACAGATTAAGGCAACAATAATTAGCATAATGAAGTTACAATTTTACCCTTATAGTACAATTTACTTCCAAAATAAATTCACTCAAGATAACTAATCAATGTTGGAAAGTTCATAAGTTTATTTACTTTATTTATGACAACTTTTCACTTTAACTAAGGGTATAATAGGAACAAATTTGTTGTCCTTACTTAATTTGTCAAAATGAACAACTAAATAGGGACAACTAAAAAAGAAAATATGGATAACTAAATAAGGACGGAGGGAGTATATCGATAAAAAAAACTAAACATAAAATAGGGGCAAAATGGTGTAATCCCATGACAGTCACCCCGAATAAGCCTTGTCGTGCACAATCAAAACTCCAATACGAACTTTGAATTTTGAAATAATCCGGTGTAATCCATGGCAGCCAATCGTAGGTTTTGTACCACGTGGGCTATTGAGTCCCCATAACAAGAGAAAGACATCACCCTTAAATTAGTATTCCAATGTATTATTATTGTTGTAATTTAATACTCACTATACAATGAATGATACTCCACTTCCATTTATTTCATTTATACCCTCTTTTGCCATGAAAATATTTTCTTATATATCATTCATTTATTTAAATTCTATTTATAAGATTACATCTTCTTCTTTTTTTTAAATAGTTATAGGTGGAGAATCCAACTTTTTTTCTAATTAGGTGAAAATTTAGGTATTTAAATAATTGAGTTATTAAATTTTTTTTTATTATTGGTATTGTAATTGATATCGTTTAAATTTTGAGAGTCATTTTTTTAAATTAATAATTTTGACTATGCATTCAGATATAAAAACTTTACTAATATATTTGAAAAGGTTATAATTAAAAACACTCATTTGACTTTTGAAATGCGAAAAATATCACTTAAATTGTGACGACGATGAATTTTATTTTGAACGGAGAATATAATTTTGAATTTCTCCAATAAAAGATATTTCCATATATATATATTGTGCAGTCACTAACATATGCCTAACTTTCCATATATGTTTTGTGCTTCTCTCCATCTTTTTCTCATATTTTCTACTCAAATGCTTACCTTTAAATTCTTCCCCTTCTTAATTTAATTAATTAACTAGGGTTCTTTCTAGTAATTATTTTCTACTCTTAATGTTTATGAAAAGAAAAGAAAAAAAAAACAATTTGATCTTGTGCAAGATATAGAGAAATGGGTGATTCTTCTTCTCAATACATCCACATGGTAAGTATTTTAGTTAACATCTTTTCTTGCAATACTTTCATTTTTAGATCGATTTAAGTTATATATACTGATCGTGTAACAGATTTTTAGATCGATTTAAGTTATCTTTTAACTGATATGATTGCGTAAATATTTTTTACTATACGATATATCGTATATAGAAGGTTTTTTATTATTTTTATTATATAGTAATGAAGAAAGTGGTGGTGGTGATGTAGGTGCAACATTTGATAGAAGAATGTATAATATTCAACATGAGCCAAGAAGAATGCATGGATGCACTCTCCAAACATGCAAATATCCAGCCTATTATCACTTCCACAGGTAATTAACTAGTCCACTTTGTCACTCTTCTTTGCCTTTTTTTGATGTGTGGGGTTGGGGGGTTTGGGAGGACGATTTCAGATGTGTAGATATTAATTGTGATATTATTATTTTGATGAATTATTTCTTCGAATAGAAGAAGATCGTGTAAATACTTAGATTTTACAGGGTAGGGGGTAGGCATATAATAACAATATAAATTAGATGATACCTACTAGCTAGTTGAGGATAGGTTTTAAACTCGTATGAAACTTTTATTGTTATTAGTATTATTTATTATACTCCTATATATTTTTAACATCTTTTTATTTTATTTTATTTATTAATTATGATGGTTGTGATATTAGCTTAAATAATAAAATGAAAGTCACATATAGTTGATCTTGACTTATTTGGGACTGAGAAATAGTTATCAATGTTATATAATATATATTTTAGTGTTAGTATTTGATAGCGCGATAATCAAATTCGCACCACATAAGGCGGTTAGTAGAAAAAGTGTTTCTTGTAGAATGTCTTTTTACTCCTGACTTGAATTCAAGATATTTAACTAAGAATATAGAAATTTTATCCATCCCTTGGTACCCTTTGTGGTATTATTTAGTTCATGACTAAAATTTAATTTTAATTTATCCCATATAACATTAAGCTTTAATATTATGATTGTGATATATAATTTGATAAGTAAAAATGTCACATAAAATAAAATAGATCGGAGAGATATGTATACATTTAACTTGAATAATGAAATTATATGTAGTGTGGAAGGGATTGGAGAAAGAAAACAAAGAGTTCTTTGAGGCATACAACAAAAAAAGGGGAGAAGCAAAAGTATCATCATCAATACATGGTGAATTGGAGATGACAAGACAAAGAATCCATAATATAATGTTGGATTCTTCTTCTAATAAAGATTCCAATGACAAATGATCACAACAATTATATTATATTATTAGTATTAGCAAATTTTGCCTTCTTCTCTATTCTTGTGACAATGATGTTTGATGTGAACTTTCAAAATTAGCTCAATGGTTAGTTCATTCAAAAAGTTCTAGGGGTAATAAAACAATAAGATAGGGTTCATGAATGGAAGGTGGTCCTATAGGTTGTCTTATTCCTACATATATGAATAATTAAATAAGAAAATTTCTCTTTTAAAGTTTTATATATATATTTGAAATAATGTAAGATGGATGTGTTTTTTTTATTCATTGTACCGATTGAATGCATACTCAAGTGATTAATCTAGATGGGAGAATCATAACGATGAAACCAATCTAATCTAAAACTCGAAAGACAAGTTCCTTCATATGTTTCTCGAAAAAAAAAATCTTTAAGCAAATCTTCTAGTGTATTCCTAGTTTCTACTCTTTCTTTATACTAAAATTAGAAATAGAAAGGGAAAAAAAGTCAATTATTTTCTTCTATAGGCCTCTTCTACTATATTACTTTAATGATTGTGATTTATTCAAAAAGAGTAAAACTAATGATTAACAAAAAATTCTTAAAAAGTAATTTAATACCTTCTTCTATTGATTCGGAAGGTAGATTAAATAAGGGATAATTATTTATACTGACGATTTATATAAAATAGATGATAGATAATTTTTTGATTGAAAATTTTTAAACTATATACATTGACGCTTTAGCTTATAAAAATAATATGATAATAATGTAAAAATTATTTATATCGACGATTTATATGTTTTAAAATGGGAAATAATAAATAAAAGTGATGTTTGGATTTGTGATGGTGGCAAGCAAAACTGTTTGACACGTTATTGCCACGTTCTTTAGTTGGCAGTGCCTCCTCAGTCCACGTGCCAAAGTATAAGAGTCCATGTTGGTATTTTATTTTATTTTTAATATTTTCTTTATTCCATGTATGTTGTAGGTGCGTGCATTTCAATATATTCGGTGAATATTTACAACCTCTTAAGTCTTACCAATACAAATATAAAATGATCTGCCATCAAAACTTAACAAAATGAAAAATTCAGCCTGCAATAGCTTGGTGATGGATGTTAAGGAGACCATCATCCTGACTTTTATAAATAACACTATCATCAAGTTTTCTTAGAAAAGATTAAGTTTGATCAATACAATTAAAGATAACCATTAACAATCACTAAAAGTTTACCTCCAATTCTATCGAGAAAAATGTCAATGACAATTGTCAAAGCCACCAACATGCTTTTTTTAAGTATTTCGAAAGTTTTATTTTAACTTCGAAAATATTTCGTTATAAAAGAATCACTTACTTTCCCATATACTCCAAGCCCATTTTCAAACATGTAAAAACATAAATAAAATGTTGCATCGTTTTTAATGTTATATTCTAAACATTGAGAATATGGAGGTTTAAATCATTGACCATTGAAGTCACGTTGTATTCCTTCAAAATTTCTTATTGAAAAAATTAATTCAGCAGGTTGACAAGTTTCCTTCTGTATATAATATCTCCTTATTCGGTTATGTATATTAGAAGAAAATTCTAAAATTTGTATTCTTTCAACAGGATCGAATTTAAGATTCAAATTGATCTTTCAACAGGATCGAATTTAAGATTCAAATTGATCTTTCAACATGATCGAATTTAAGATTCAAATTGATCTATACTTTGTCATTATCTAATGCTTTGAAAAGATAAACAAGTATCCTCACAATCACAATGTATATTCTCACAATCATACAACAAGAGGTGATTCATGGCATACAATTATTCCAATTATCCTCATTTACGATTAGGGTGATCAATAATGCAACATTTGCATACATACTTGCATTATAATGAAGCAATTACAAACATATATCACACCAACATGAAATCACAACCATCACCTATCTCGAATCCAAGCTTGAATCTCCTAAGGCACTTGAATCTTTCCTTTTCGGATTCTCTCCGTTTGTTCTAGGTCTACAAACAACAATTACGCAAGGATCAACAATCAAAGGTCTAATTATCCGGATTATAACAAACCCAATAACCCTAGACCAAACCCTTGATCCCCATATCCAGATTAGGGATTTTTCCACCATAATTCCCAGATCAAACCCTCCCCCATCGATAATTACCCATGAATTTACATTCTACGGATCGAAAAACGGATTAAGGGAGTAAAATTTTTATCTTTAGTGCTAGAAGAGATGGAAAACCTTCAAGAAATAGTTTTGGGTCATTTCTTAGCTCTCAAGAACAAACTTTTGAAGTAAATAACGTTTTTGGGGGTTTTTTACCCTATTTAAGTCGCGTCTGTCCAGCTATGGCGAGATCCATCCCGCTACAGCGGCATCAATCTCGTTACGGCGGCACGCACGGAGACAGAATACTGGAATTTGAATTCCAAGCCCCCATTTCACAACACACCTTCAACCCTTGACATTCAAAGACCACCTGTTCACGCTAAGATCATTTTCGAGAGTTCTACTCGCTCGAATTCGATTCCGTAAAGTCGTACGGGTTCCTTAACATCTTAGCTATCCACTCATGTAATCAAAATCATAATTAAATCACCCAATTGTTACCAGATTTCCCTAGACTTTACTGACTCCGATTTCATCCAAATCTGGACTAGGTTGGGAAATTTCAAGTTACTACGACAAGTTTTCTGATCCCAACTCTTTCTTCATTGACTTTTCCCTAACGACGGAATCAGGTTGTTACAATAAAATTTAATAAATGAAAAGACATTTACATCAAAGATACAATATTACTACATCTTGATTAAAGTTATATTTGAACAAAAAAGATAATTTAGAGTTTAAATTCACTTCACGTTTAGCGTCGATTCTTTTCATTCTATAAATTACTGTATTTATTAAAATTTAGGCACATATAACTAAATTTCAATCATATTGAATTTATTCGTTTTATTAAAAATTCATATTTATATGACTAAAATTCATCAATATTTGTTCGAATACATGTATCTATATATAATAAGCTACAATGCAAAGATTTTTATAGTATTTAGTTACATTGTAACTATCTTGTTAGCTTTCAACCAAAAGGAGTACTTCTTTTAAATAATAAATATGTCGTTGTATGAGTTATTTATTACTCATTCCTTTTGAATTTGTTAATCTGATTTTGATATGACATATAGTTTACGAAAGTAAATTAGATTTTGAGAAAAAATATTAAGTGATACTTGAAGTTGTCCCAGATTTTCAAAAAGACACCTTAACTTTGCGTGCGTCCTATTACCACACAAAACATTCAAAATCACAATAAATACACATTTTTTACACAATATTTCCACTTAGGACAAAAATATCCTTCGAATGTGCAATTTCTTAAAAACAAAAAGTGGGACCCATTATTGATGTATTGAAGGATGCTTTGGTAATTTCCTATGATGAATTCGTTTTGTTTGTTTCTTTTAAATTTATTTTACTATATTAAATAATTGTATAAAATATTATAAATCACGATAATTAATTACTTAAATATTTAAAAGATATAAAAATATATAAAAGATCTGATTGACTCTTCAAATTTTGCCGGTGACACATAAATTGGAACAAATGAAATAATATCTATTATTTGAAAATTTCTTAGAAAGTACTATAAATTATAGTAATTAACAGCTATAAATAGTTCAAAGACAAAAAAAATTGATTGAATCTCAAATTTTTTTTAGTACTACATAAATTGAGAAAGAAGAAATGACCTCTATTATTTGAAAATGACGTAAAAGTATTATAAATCATACAATAAGAATTAACAATTTAAAATTTTAAAAGACTTTAATGCTTTATATTTATTCTATTTCCACTTTGGACAAAAATATCCTCCCAATATGCATATTTTTTTAAACAAAAAGTGAGACCCATTATTGATGTATTGAAGGATGCTTTGGTAATTTTCCTATGATGAATTTGTTTTGTTTGTTGTTTAATTTTTTTAAATAATTGTATAAAATATTATAAATCACAATAATTATTTACTTAAATATTCAAAAGCTATAAAAATATGTAAAAGATCTGATTAACTTTTCAAATTTTATCGGTGACACATAAATTGGACAAATGAAATTACTTAGAAAGTACAATAATTTACAGTAATTAACAGTAGAATATTTTAAAGAAAAAAAATTGATTGAATCTCGAAATTTTATTAGTACCGCATAAATTGAGAAAGAAGAAATAACCTTTATTATTTGAAAATTGCGTAAAAGATATTACAAATCATACAACAATAATTAGCAATTTAGAATGTTAAAAGACATAATTTTTTTTCCCCATAGTTAACAATAATTAAAAATTTAAACTATTTTAAATTAATATTAAAGTTTGATTAACTCTTTACTTTTGTCTTTGTCACATAAATTGAAACAAAAAATTAAATGATACATATTGGGCCCGTGCTAGCACGGGCTTCGATGTCTAAGTGTATATATATGACTGAAGTTTGCAACCCAAAAATAAATCTATTTTTACTTGAATTTTGATCCCTTGAAGGGCCCAAAACAAAAATCCAATTCGTTGAGTCAATTAAGTCTACCCCAAACAAGCCCAACAAGGCCCTTTTATGGTTACTCTTTCTCCATTGTCAAGATTTTAGGTTTTATCACAATTACTGCATAAACCCTCTTTCTATTTAGAATAAATTACATGAGTTAATATCTTAAAATGTCACTGAACTATGAGAAATTATCTTGTAAAGTCACTAAACTTTATTTTGTATCACTAAAATCACTCAACTTTACACTTTTATCTTCTAAAATCACTAAATTATATTTGTCACTAAAATAAATCTGACATGGCAAAATAAATTATTTTTTATGCCATGTCATCATGGACCCCACAAATAAATAAAATTATAAAATTAATTTATTTTAATGTCATGTAATCATGGACCCCACAAAAAAACAAAATTATAAAATTTATTCATTTTTATGTGTTCCCCTCTTAAATCCTGTTTTTGCAATAAAATCCATAACTCTTTTTTTTTTGGACTATTTCAATCAAAATTTCTTTCTTATCAATAACATTTAAAAAATTATAATCAACGTTGGAAATAAATGTTAAATTCAATGGCACATACTATATTGCCTCTCGTGTCCACCATGTGACATAATCATACTTGTACATCAATTCCAATATAAATAAGCAAAATACAAGTAACATTAGAGCATTTCTAAAAATATATTACATACTAGGCTGTTATGAGCACCATTGTTAGCAAAAAAAAAAGAACGACAACAATATATAGTGTTGTAATAGGTGTATCACATAACCACAAAAAATTACAAAGATAATTTCTATACTTTGCTAGGATTTCCAATCTTCTTCTTCTTCTTCTTCTTATGAACTTCAACAATGTACTCCTTCATGACTTTTCTCTTAAAGAGTCTGCCTCTCTTAGAAGTATGAGATAGTCTAGTAGTTTCGATATCTTTAATTGCAACTTCATCAACACCTTGAGCAGCCACTACATCAGTTTGAACAACTATTACCTGTTCTTCAATTGGTGCCTTGTGAACAAAAAAAAAAAAAGAACTAAAGATAATGGTAGAGAAAGCATTTAAATTGTATTAACTTTAAAACAATGATTACCTGAGTAATGGTCGACTAATATGCCAAATTCAATCCTTGGTGATTATTATTCCACATCTCCGGGCTTTACATATTTAAATAATCCCCATCATTTGAAGCTTCTTCAGCTGGACTTATAGCCTCCAAATAATGGCTTGAAGATGATTCTCCGGCTTTGACAAATTTATAATGTCCTATTGCATTATGTCCATACTTTTTGCAAATCGAACACATAACCTGCGTAGAACCTTTTTTGGATAACTTTTGAGGTCGCCTTTTTTCAGACTTTTGCTTAGCTCTTTTTTCAGCTTTTCCTACAGCTTCAGCCTTCTTTTTCTTCTCTAATTCTTCAGGCTCTTTTTTCCTTGATTTGGGCTTTCTTCCTCGTTTTTTCTTCACAATTTTAGGTGGTATTACCTCTCCACAATCCACAACCTCAGGCCAGTGATCTTCTGGATTTGTTGGATTTATGTAATGTGAATATACATTCTTAAAAGTTTCAATTGTGTAGAATGTATTCACATAATCCTCCACTCTTTCACTATTTCCAATAATACATGCATATGCATGAGGACATGGTAGTCCAGTAAGTTCCCATCTTCTACATGTACAACTCTTTGCCTTCATGTCAACAATATTAACTCCACCAGGACCATCTACCGAGACTCTTGGTCCCCCTGAATAATTAGTTTTAAACCAAATTGCTTCCTTGCTAATCTTGTTCAATTTTTTCACAATTTTTGGGCAAATTGAACTATCAGACTTTGCAACCCACTCTCTTTTCTTGTACATTCTTTTCATCAACTTGTTTTTTATTATTTCTAGCATTATAATAATAGCTTTATCTCTAGTATCAAGTATATGCCTAAAATAAGTGCTACATTAGTAATACATATTGCAAACTAATAACTACAACAACTAGATACTTAGTGTAATCTCACAAGTAAGGTCTAAGAGATAAAGTGTGCATAGACCTTACTCCAACTTAACATACACCAGTCGATAAAGGTGATCAACATAATCACAAATAACAGAAAAC
The DNA here is from genome assembly GCF_019186545.1 of Solanum stenotomum. Lineage (NCBI taxonomy): Eukaryota > Viridiplantae > Streptophyta > Magnoliopsida > Solanales > Solanaceae > Solanum > Solanum stenotomum. Next base: position 50,623,647 of record NC_064288.1, read on the forward strand.
AACACCATCCTAACAAGAAACTTATCAGTCGATATTTCCGAAGACAACCTCAGCCTGACAATGTAACTTATGCAATTACCTAAAGGCATAAATAACAGCGTGATGACCAAAAAATAAGTGGATGAAAGTATTTAATTAATTAACTGTTAAAGCTTTCACACAAGTTGTTGAGTAACATATCACATTTTGTATTTGTTCTAAACAATGCTCTAGTCCAACTTTGAAATGGCCTTTCTGAGTTATTGAGCCACTCTCTTGCCGCTTTGTCCTCTTGATCAAGTGCTTCCATGCATTTCTGGAAGATCACCTTATTGCTAGCCCTAACAGCATTCCATACCAAATCCTTCAAAGCTTTGCCTTTATGTTTTTGCTTGAAGTTCTGATACATGTGTCTAACACAATTTCTATGTTCAGCTTCTGGAAACAAATCTTTTACAGCTCCAATCAGACCCTACATAAGAAACAAAGTAGTAACATATGTATACTAAACAGAAAAAAGAACAAAAAATATAAAAGATTTTTACTCAGTTTTTGCCTGTCAGACATAAAGGCAATGTGGTGACTATTTCTGATGTCTAAATCATATCCAAGATTGTCAATAAACCAGCTCCATGTTTCTTTACTCTCTGTTTCAGCTATCACGGCATAAGCGACTGGAAATATACAATCATTTGGATCTATTGCCACGACAGATAATAAATTTCCTCCGTATGTGCCTTTTAGCCACCAACCATCTAGGCTAATTAATGGCCTACAACCCACTTTAAAAGCTTCCTTAAGTGCTCCCAGACACACATAAAATCCTAAGAATTTTCGCCCATCTCTCCAAATGACAACATTAGATCCAGGATTAGATCTCAATAATTCAGCTCTATACGATAGTAACTTGCCATACTGAAGACCCTCATCACCATAAATCCATTTTAATGCTTTACTTTTAGCCCTCCAAGCCTTCAAATTTTCTATAGTATAATCAAAGTCCTTCCTTACTATTTCAACAATACCACTTATGTTCCAACCTGGATCAGCTCTAAAAATATTCAAATACTTTCTAGCAATGTACTTAGGAGATAAGTGGAAATTATCAATCACCTTAGCACCTTTATGTTTTAGATAAAGTGACTTGATTTGAACAGTTGGATCATGCTTATTCACTTTACTAGCATAAATTCTAAAGGGGCAGTCATTAACCTTACAAATACAAACCACCCTCTGTTGATCATTGGGCTTAAAACGTAACTGCCTTCTTTTTCTAATACCCAATTCCCTGCAAGCTTCTTTGAATTGCTTGAAATTCTTAAACTTCATCCCTAATGCAAATCTAGGCAAATTCTTGTTTTTACCTTTATCATATTCTTCATAGATATTATTTTTCTGACCATTGTTTTCTCCTTTATCAAATTGAACATCATCATCAGGCAATTCATCTGAATATGCATAATCAGATTCAACATCAGCATTTTGTAGAGGTACTAAAATTTCAGAGCTAACTGGCACATTAACACTTGCATTTTTGGGTCTTCCTCTAAGCTTTTTGACTTGTTGATCGTCAATAAGAACTTGTTGATCGTCAATAAGAACTTGTTGATCATCAATAAGAACTTGTTGATCATCAATAACATCCCGGAAATCGTCATTTTCATCGGACAAATTATAGTCTGGATCACTAAACTCCTCACCCACTTCATTAGTTACATCACCTCTAATACCTTGTAAAACAACTTTAGTTGAATTTCCCTCAATTAAAACATTTTTGTCCACACCATTATCCTCCTTATTATCAACTATTGTATCTTCAATGTCGATATCGCTAACAACTTCCAAATAGTTTGAAAAATGTAGTTCTAAAGCCTTTGAAGTTTCAGGAAAAAACATGAACCAGAAAACTCTGTAATAAAAAAGATAGAAAGAATACTTAGCATTAAATATTTACTTTATACTAATAATAGTATAATCATAAAAAATAAACAAGTCACTCTTACAAACAAATAAATATTAATCCATAAGAATAATTTATAACCTGAATGAAAGAAACCCCATATAGGCTAATGCCTAAATTTTTAATTTTAGAGCACTACAATGGAGACTAAGGTTACAAAGACATTAGATAATCACATCCTCGTACACGAAATCAACAATGAACTAACCTCCTCTAAATACAGGGGAAAAAAATTAGAATACAAAAAGCCTTAAATCCATTTCGAGATTCTACAAAAAGGACAATATAGTTAAAAAATTTATATTTTTTACCTCGTTTTGAAGTAGGATTCATTTACCAAGAGCGTAGAGGTCCCTTTCGTCGGCATTAGAGGCTTGTGGGTGCAGGGGGGACCATTCTTTTATAGATTTCATCACGAAGAAATGAAGGAATCCATTGTTTATGAAAAATTTCAGCATCAATAACCTTAAAATAGACTTTACAGTGCCTCTTTGTAGATGAGAATTTTGGGAGAAATAGAGAAAGAAGTAGAAGAAGGAAGCGGGAGATTTGGGGAGATTTGGGCAGAAATAGGGTTTTACTGTTTTAGAAGAAGACAACTTATGGGTGGGTATGTATATTGATAAATTAATTTTATAATTTTATTTATTTGTGGGGTCCACGATGATATGGCATAAAAAATAATTTATTTTGCTATGTCAGATTTATTTTGGTGACTAATATGGTTTAATGATTTTAGAAGATAAAAGTGTAAAGTTGAGTGATTTTAGTGATACAAAATAAAGTTTAGTGACTTTACAAGATAATTTCTCATAGTTCAGTGACCTTTTAAGATATTAACTCTAAATTACATATTGTCTTTCTCTTTTGTTTGCCAAACTTTTTGTATTTTTGGATCCAAATTTAAGCGGTTGAAAATATAAAAAATTGTAGTGGTAATTTTCATGTCGTTTTCAAGCAACAATAAATAAACATTCTTCTCATTTGTAGAATCACTAGCCATGAAAGAAAATTAAGAAAATTCTAATTCAATGGAGTTTTACTTTAACTTTTAAAAACTAGAAGACAAAACTTATTGAAATTTATGTCAGATACATAACTTTGAAAATGATTAGATAGATGAAAACCTCAAATTGTTTTGTTGTTGTTTCAAATTTCAATTTTAAAGATTTAATAGTGAAATTCGTGGTGTAGAGAAGGAAGAAAGAAAGAAAGAAAACGGTGATGGAGGTTGATGAGGGAGAGAGAATTGATTAACATGAAAGCTTGAATTGGTCATGCTTTAATTGTGCATATAACTAATTTTAAGAGATATGGATATCTAATGACATCTTCAATGATATATGGTATAAAATATTAAAACTGGTAATATATGTAACTATTTGAAAGTACAAGTAAGGTTACAATATATCATAGTGATGTATGTCTAATAAGGTAGTTTTAAGTCATTGAGCGTCACTTAAAGTTGTTCGCATATTTCACTTAGACACCTTAATTATATTGTGTACCTATTGAACACTTATATTATTTAAAATGAGTATCTATTAGGCACTTTTTACTGACATGGTATGAAAAGTGCAACTCCGAAAGAAGTTGATGTCGATGGTAGTTGAAAGAATGGTTTGTTATTTCAACTTTCTTTTTTATATATGTCTAAAAAAAACATATATGAAAAACATAGTTGGATTAATTATATCGTGTATCTATTGAACACTTATATTATTTAAAATGAGTATCTATGAGACACTTTTTGCTGATATGGTATGAAAAGTGCAACTCCAAAAGAAGTTGAAAGAATGGTCTGTTATTTCAACTTTCTTTTTTATACATGTCTAAAAAAAAACATATATGAAAAACATAGTTGAATTAAGAGAAAACAAGGGGTGATGATGGGGACGACAATAGAGGATGTACGCAGCATTCGGAAAGAAGTTGAGTCGATGGTAGGTGGACAATAACTTAACAACATTTTCCCTCTTTTTTGGTCATAATTTTTTAATTATTATTTTGACTCAAAATGTCACACGTACATCATTTATTCGACAATTTTTCACGTCATCGCGAGTGTACTACACTCACTTTATATTTTAACTGATTGTCAGAAAAATGTTCAGATGGTTCTAATCTAAATGGGTAGAAGTGTTCAATAGGTACAAACTTTAGTTGATGTGTTTAAGTGAATTATACGGACAACTTTAAGGGGACGTGGAGGACTTAAGCCAAATATTTTTGAGCAACTTTCATATATAGCAAACATAAAAATCATATTTGTATGTTATAGTTATAGTTTGCATAATTGCGCTTTGCTATGGAGCTTTTGATTTGTATAATTCGCTACAAACATTCAATTTTATACAAATTGTTCAGTTTTGTAAATTCATTTTTACATTGTAATTTGTATAATAAGATCTGTATTTGCATAATTATAAGTGTATATAACAAATATGTATATATATATATATATATTTGTATTTGTATATACATTTTTCTCTCGTTTTATACAAACAAAAACACATTTTATACCAAAATATATAAAATGACTACTTGTATACCGAAAATGGCTAATTGTATATCGAATCATATGAAAAAAAAAGGGGATGTTTGTTGCGAATTACAATTAAAATAAACTATGACTATAACATTTAATTTGAATTATTAGTTTGCTATTTCATACAATTTTTCGAATATTATTTACTTGAATTTCGACCACTTGATGGGCCTAAAGCAAAAGCCCAATTCATTGAGTCAATTTGGCCTACCACCAAACAAGCCCAATAAGGCCCTTTTATGGTTCACCCTTTCTCCATAGACAAACTTTCTTTAGACAGTAAATTCCACCATTATCGTTAGGGTTTAAGAGCTCTTACACTCTTTCGTCTTCACCAAAGCAATGACAACCTTAATCCCTGTTGGCTCCAGAACAAACCCATTTCAGAAACAGCTTCACCATCATCGTCCAATTTATGCTAAACCCATTTCTTGTCTCACCTTCAGAACCTCACCTCCACCATTTTACCCCTCCACCATTAAAGCCTATTCTTCTTCACAAAATTCTAAAATCCCAAAACCCCTTATCCCTCAAACCCCTAATGAACAACCCCATAACCCATTCTCATTCGTTAAGCCAACACTCATTGCTACAATTACTGCCACTACCCTTTTGTTCGCAAGATACTTTGTCTTCCCGAAACCTGCACTTTCTAACCAAGCTTTTACTCCGTCGGCTATGGAAACTGATGTGGTGAGAGATGCAATTTCAGAGGAGGAAAGGGAAAGAGCAATTGAAGAACACCTGGTTACTCACCCGGATGATGTGGAAGCGTTAAGGATTTTGATGGAAATTCGGATAAAGAATAAGAAAATGCTGGATGCTATTAGCATTATTGATAGGTTGATTGAGCTTGAACCGAATGAGACCGAATGGCCCTTGTTGAAATCTCATTTGTATGTGAACTCTGGGGAGATTGAATTGGCCAAAGTTGGGTTCAATGAGATACTAAAGAAAGACCCTTTTCGTGTCGAGGCTTATCATGGACTCGTTTTGGCAGCTTCACAAGATGAATCGATTGAGGAATTGGCGGAAATCGAGAAGAAGGTTGAGGAGGGCATTAAATTGTGTAAGAAGGAGAAAAAAAAAAGTGACTTGAGGGATTTTAAGCTGTTGCTTGCACAAATTCGGGTGATAGAAGGGAAATATGAAGATGCATTGAAGGTTTATCAGGAGTTAATTAAAGAGGAGCCTAGGGATTTCAGGCCTTACTTGTGTCAAGGAATAATATACACATTATTGAGGAAAAACAATGAGGCTGAGAAGTGTTTTGAGAAGTATCGGAGACTTGTACCGCAAGGGCATCCCTATGCTAGGTATTTCGATGAGAACATGATTGCAACAAAGGTTTTTGCACAGAGGGCGGAGAATGAGAGAGCTAGCTCAAAAAGCTGAATAGAATAAGGCTTCAGTTCTGCTGAAGTTCAGATTGGATGGTAGAGGTATGGTGGAAATTATTTTGCTCTATTTGTTACTAGTTACATAATGGTTTGAGCTTAGTAGATGTTTCAAATAAGTTTGTCTGGTTTGCATAGGTTTATTGTTATATGAGTTGTGGAGTAGCAATTAGGTTCAGAAAAAAAGATCTTTTTTTTGTTAGTCAGAGGGGAATGAAGGCTCTTTAATAATTTTCAGCAGGTATCTGAATCGAACGACATGTGATCATAGTTCATTTAATCAAGAATGGAAGTGAGAACCATGCTTTGTGATTTTTTCTTTAATTCTTTTGAAACTTCCATGATATGTGTTTGATATGAGCTGTCCTTTTACAAAATGAATGCGCTTGATATGTGTTGTGATGTTGAGATGGAAGAGACAGACTTACACAGCCAACTTTGCTGCATAGAGTATTATAGATGTAAAGAGCTGTTTGAGGAATGACTCTGCTTCATTGTCAATGTTCCGGTTTCCTCCATCAACCATTGAATGCTTGATTGGTTCTAATCGTGATTGCATCTGTAAATCTTATTATGGAGACAGTTTTTGTACTTCACCCCTGTTCTTCTTTTGCAACTTTAACCAGTTTTGAAGCAAGTCTAATCATCAGTGCATTAGGATATTTTATAGCGCTTGAGTTGTCTGATAAAAGCTGTACCATACAACCACATTTGATCCTAGCTTTCAGAAGTGAATTTACTATCTTTGTAGTTAGAGATAACCATGACTCATGACCGCTAGATCAGGTTTGGGATCCTAATCATTGGATAGAGTTGAAAGAGAACAAAGGTAGCGAGCACAATTTGAGATGGGTCAAGGAATACTTGTCATTGCAGCCATTTCCTGTAGTATGAGCTGTTGTTAATTCTTTATCAGTTATTATGTTCATGACTAGAAGTGGTTTTGTGTGGATAGCCAGCAACCAGAAATATGTGTTACTCCATAAATATCTTGGAGGATTATCTTCCGACAACAATTTAGCCATAAAGCTTGGCAGATGGCAGTGAACCTGTGTAGAAGAAGCATGCAACTGATGTTGTTGTCCCACTTTATTTGCCAATACTCGATGCTCAACACTTGTGTACTTGTCATTTGTTATAAGCTGAAAAAAGCAACAAAAATAACCATAAATGATATCAGTGCCAAACTAGCTAGGTGGTATATTAAACTCTTATTGATTGTAGTTGTTTAGAAAAGTAAAAGAATACTAGCCTGCAGGTGTAGGAGGAACATTAACCCATTGATTCTGGTGAAGCACTTGAAGTCCTCCTATAGGATCTTGTAGAAGCACTGTGATAAAGTCATTGTCAAAATGTTTGTTGGTGCCTATCTCGAGTTCTGGCTGGGGGCATGCTGGATAGTAATGTCCCAAAATACCTAGCCCCTCCGCGCAATCCATATCCTTGAGATGGCAACGATTGAGACCAAGACCTTCTGACAATAATTCAAGTAAGGAGCAGCCTAGTTTCATCAGATCCTTAGAGTACTCCATTAGTATTTACTGCAGTAATTTCAAATAAAATTTGATGTAATGCCGCATGTTGATATTTGAAAAAAATTAAGTATACTCAATTGGCTCAAAGGGACCATACTTCTAGTTGAATTCTCCAACAATATCCACCAAAACTCACATTAATCATAAATCAGCTGCAAGAAAGCACTTAACCATAACAACATAAATCATGGTTTGCTGTTTATTTTTGTCATAAATGAAGCTGGTTGGTTTTCTAATACATGTTCAGAAACCCCGAAACATTTTGATCCCAATCTTCAGACAAGTGTGGCTTGCTCAAGTGGTTGAGCACCTTCACCATGAACCAGTAGGTTGAGGGTTCGAGTCACACTCGAAGGTAAGTGGGAGCACAAACTATTGGTCCTCTTGGGGGTGGGGAGGGGGAAAAAAGTTCATGTTCAGAACATCTACCCGCATGCTGTTGGCAATTCTTGTGGACTGGGAGGATCAGGAGCCATTAAACAGAAAAGTGTGTCTCCTCAATTTGCAGCTGGAACAGAAGGGCTATACAAATCAAAATTGCTAGTATCAATCACCCTCTTCGTAGTATCTCGAGTGTAGTACTGTTTCTTAACCTCAACATCTTGTTCAAAAAACTCTCGTGTTCCTTGCAGCATTTCTTCCCAGACGGATGTTGGAATCCCATGTTTAACCACTTGGAAGAAACCCCATGTCTCCGATGCATCTCGAACTTCATCCACAATCTCTTTGTGTTTGAATGGGTCCTCGTCGATGCCTTCAAGGTCTATCAATGGGAAAATGAACTGTGTTTCACATGTATCCGAGGACTCCTGCCTTTTTTTCTGTGGTAGAATGAATATTTGAGGTACCTTATCGATTCCAGCATCATCAAAGGTTTTTAATTCACTCATTTTGTCATAACTTTTCTTAACTGTGACCTGAAAATCATTAGTGCTAGAGACCACCATCTTCTTTTTAGGATGTTATGAACTAAGGTCACTTAGTCTGAGTTGTCATTGCAGTCATTTCCTGATATGAGTTGGATGTTAATTCTTTATCAATTATCATCTTAGCCACCAGAAACATGTATTGCTCATTAGTTCTTATTTTGTACTAGTTTTTTTGCTTGTTTTATGTTGGTGATTCCTTCGGCACTAACCTTGCTGTTAGTTGAGTCTTGACTCAAAGTTGGGTTATCCTAGTAGCACATTCCTTTGCCATTTTGGGATGCTTGTTTAAGTCCGTAGAGGGACTGATTCTTACCGGTAAGCCAGATGCTTCGCGAACCCTATTCAACTTTAAGGCATTTCGTTGCACTTTAATCACCCTCGTGAAGAGGTGCACTCCGATACCATTGATGCCCAATAGCTTTTATAGTAATGGCTGGATCTGAGTTCTCCCCTGTGGAGAATATCCATGAAGGAGAGACATGTATACTTCCTTTTGGAACACGGTAAGGCTTTACGCTCCAACTCACCTTCGCAACTCTAGGTGTCATCGCACTCAAGTTACCATTATTTTTCCACTGCGCCATTGGACAAGCTAAACTTGCTCTAATCTAAGTGTGTCCGCTCTTGTTTGGGTTCACTCAGCAGAAAGCTAACTCTCTTCTCAATTTGACATTGACTGCAAATCTTGTTTTCCTTGTTATAGCCTAGCCTTCTGTTTATCAGTTTAGGTTCTTCATCTTCTGTTCATCTAGCTAGGTGATGCTTGATGGGGAGTGCCTTGATGATATTTCCCTTTTGTGCTCTTTTTGCTTGTGCGCACCTCGACTGATTAATCAAGTATCCACTGCCTCTCACCAGCACAAGTGCCAGATAACTTCCTTTTTATTGTCATGTATTCACTTCATATCGAATGATCTCGTCGATCATGATTTTTTTGCCAAAATGATTTATTGAGAGATCGAAAAAGATACGAAAACTCTATTATCTATATTTGAATTTCAAAATCAAGATTTAGAATTTGTTTTCTTTAAACTGGTGTATATCTCACCTAAGGGTGTGGCTTAGTGGTCAATGAAGTGGGTTGGGAATCACAAGGTCTCGGGTTCAAATTGAGGCAAAACATTAGGTGACTCTTTTTTCCATTTGTCCTAGTATCTGTTGTTGCTGGGATGTAAAGTTGATGGAGAGAGGTAACGACGTATCCTATGGAATTAGTTTAGGTGCGTTATATGGTTAGCGTAAAATCCCGTTTGTCTAAATTAGGCCTTGATATAAACATCAAGTTTTGTCATATATATAGAGAAGTCATTAGTTCTCTTTAATAATTTTATTTCTTTAATATATGAGAAATTTATAATTTAATAAAGAAAAATCTATTTTTAAGTTCAATTTAAAGTAGATGCATCAAATTTTGGTAAAGAAAAAGTGAAAGTAGAGAAGAAAGACGGTATTGAAGTGGAAAAAGGAGACAAATTAGAAAGGGCTGAGAGTGAAATTTCTCCCCTACATACCTTTTTGCAAAGTTAACTGAAATTTTATATTTTGAACTTAATAGGAATCCAACGCGATGTAAGACAGTTCGATTCATATCTAATATGGGTATTACAACATTAAAGGAACATTTTCTTAGTACAAGAAGACCACGAAGGATGCACCTCTACGTGCTAGTTATTGTGCAAAGTAGAAAATGAGTGTTTTCCTATTTCGACTTTTTCAGAGCCATTGTGTTCGATAACACACTTGAGACAATGACAAGTTCTCTGCCCTTCTAGGTCCGACATAAGTTCTTTCCGAAAATTCAAGAAAAGGTCCTGACGAGACAAGTCCACTCATCATTAGGAAAAACATTTTTCTTGATCTGGGTGCTTATCAGAAACAACCTTTCTACATCAATACATAAATATGACTCTTAATTTGGCTTCAGCAGACAATTATGTCCTCCAACTTTGAGTGTGCACAAGAAGACACTTAAACTTGTATACAATTGAACAAGTAGACACACCTATCCTACATGGCATAATACACGTAGGATGCCATGTAGGACGAATGTGTTTATATGTTCAATTTTATACAAGTTTAAGTGTCTACTTATGCACACCCAAAGTTAAATGTCATAATTGACAGCTGACGCTAAGTTAAGTATTATGTTTATGTAATATGCCTAAAGTCTTTACGCTCTTATGGGATCACATTAAGTAATGTTATTATATGGATATCAAGTGAAAGTGCAGTAATATAAAGTAAAAAAAAAAACAATATTCTTGAATAATGAAAACTCTTCACCAGATTCCTCTTTCCTTTGTTAGTAACTGTTTCTTCTTTTTCAGCTCAGATTGCTGGCAGAAAATTATGAAACAATGATGATATTATTTCATGTCACTATGACAATACTTTTTTCACCTAGCAAAAGTTACACTGACAAAATTTGAAAAAAAACAAGAGTTTAAATTAGCTAAAAATCATATATAGAAACTTATCTTGATTGTACATGAAAAGCAATATTTACTATTTGAATGTAGGGTCAATCAATTGTACATCTACCTTTTTTACATAAAATTATTTGGTTAAGAGCAAATATTTTATTTGAGAATTTGCTTCAATGTTTGGTATTTTTAATCATTCATAAATTAATTGCGTGCTTCTCATTTTTCACTTCGAGTCTCATGGACCACCTAGTTTTTTCTCCTAGCTCTTTATTGCTTTTAAAAATGCTCGTCGTTATATATATTTCGTCTTGACAAAGTGGTGCTCCGACCAATTGAACTACAATCCAAGAAAATGTAGGATCTAGCAGAAAATTGATCTTTTTTTTAATCTCCGAGTTGGATATTTCTGAAGTACAAAGAGGGTTATATCATCTCATGGCGGATTGGTGAATAATTGGGCCGAGCTGGATTTGAACCAGCGTAGACATATTGCCAACAAATTTACAGTCCGTTCCTATTAACTGCTTAGATATCGACTCAGGAAGAATCAATTTTCGACTTATTGGTAATCTAATTTGTGACTTATTGGTAATTTAATTTCTGACTTATTTTCGTCGTACCCTACCCTTAGGGGAATTCGAATCTCGGTTCCTCCTTGAAAGAGAGATGTCCTAAACCACTAGACGATGGGGCTTGTTTGGCCAATGGTCATCATACTATTTGAAATTGTCAATATAATCAAATGATTCTATCCAAGGGATCCCCCNCCCCCCCCCCCCCCCCTCAAAATTGCATAGAATAGTTTTTTATTTGTTATTGACAAATTATTAACGCCCTCCTAATAAATTTGGTGACATTTAAAGTACGACTTGTCATATATATTGGGTCATTTGATATTTTTTCGTTCTCTCCTCTAATTGAGATATTTCTACCTCATTCAAAAATATGTATATTAAATCACTAAGAAGTTGGAATGTGTAGTTCAGTTAATCGTTTTTGAAAGTGATTTGTATTACTATTATCAATTAGAATAATTCATGATCGACTTGATTAGACTAAAAATTATATTCCTCCAAAATACATTGTGCTCCATAAGTGTAGTGCTTGTAATATGTACTTTGCGAAAAAAATATTTGTTGATTTGATAGATTGCACTTTTTTCCCTTTTCAAAATATTGCTCCTCTTCATACTTGAATTAAATTACACATATTTAGTTTTGATTAAAAAAAGAAGAAGATAGAAGTGGTTAGAATAAAATAATCAAAAGTGGATCAAGGACAAAATATCACTTCTTCCATTTCATGATTGAATTGAAAATAGTGAAATATTAGACTTTTACTTCTTTTTCTTCCAATAATTATACAACAATTTTAATAAACTATTATTAGCTTTTTATAAACCAGGGAGCTTATAACCTTTGCCCTTCGGATGAACACTTTGTCGTAACTTGTTAACTGTGTGATAGCTCACAAACCCCACCAGAGATTTAAACCACACTAGACAAGTTTCATGCGATGAGCTCATGACTGAGTATCAGAAGGAGGCTGCATTCGATTCCAGGTCTCCCACATAGGAGACCCACCTCCCAACCACTCGATCAACCATGCTCTTGCGGGAACTGTTATTGTTATTATTATTATTATTATTATAATATAGTATTTACACATCTACATAAACAATATATCGACATGGTATAAAAGTGTATAATAATGAATTTATCTGAGCAATGTTTGTTTAAAATTTGTCCAAATCTTCACCAAACGGCATCACATTCCGTAGACAACTTCCTTAGAATATCTAACACAACAAACACAATATATATAATTTTTCTTCAAAAGGGATTTAGAGTTCTGAACCTTCTTGTCTCGACCTGGCTCTGTCCTTCACTTCATCAAGTTTGTCCATCAATTAATGATGAGTTACCTATTTAATTAATATAATTTCACCATTATAATCTTACAAATCAGTACTTCTAACTACAAGTTGAGCTCTAAACACTAACAAAATATAATGTGACAATTTAAGATATTATTAACTTTAATTTAACATACCAAGCCCTAAGATGCTACTCTATTTCTATATGCCTAGTGGATCGAGGGTTAAGTTTCTAGTTAAATTAGGACAAAAGTAAATGAAAGCCATTTGAAAAGAAACTCAAAAAAAGTAGGTTTAATTACCCTATGTTTCTAAGAAGATTTGGGATCTTTATACATTATTAATTGGAGTACTATTTTAACCTATTTGGATTTTTTGTTTTCGTATATCCAATTAGATTTTGCTAAAAGAAAAATTTCTTATATACTTCTTATTAAAGACTTTTGGATAGTGAAATCATATATAGATTTGTTTTTTCTAAGGAGAACCTATAAATATCCTAAATTAATATTAATTTATGATTCAATTACTACAACAACAACAACCATACCCTCAATCCAAAACAAATTGGAATCAGGTATATGAATCATCCGTGAACCTATCGTACTTATAAATTGCAATTTAGGTGCCTCTAAAGATTGTAGTGAAAGGTAAATCAATACTTTTTCATCCTTAATAGATTACGATTGTGTAATCTTTTTACACCTCCAATTCGACACATAAGTGAAAACTCTTTTTTCCCTAATATCTAAACATTATTTTGGTGGTAAGTGATCACTAATGGAATGATTTAGGTTAATTAATCTAGAAGATTAAATGATTCCTTTAGCAAGGGTGGCTGCTTGATGAAACCCTAATTTATGGGTATTGATTAGAAGTGGAATTGGACCTACAAAATACAACTTTAATAATTAAGACAATTTGCTTTTTTTTTTTTTTAACTTTATCTTTAATTAATTGTTGCTTAAAGTCAAAGTTATTCAGTTAAACAGCTCCATCCTTGTTCAAGAAGTTGTATTAACTTGTCACCACTCTCAGTAAAAACAATTAAGTAATTAGCAAATTAGGGCCTTTTAATTTAGTGCTTGAGAGTTGGATAAAACTGTTTCTTTCTTAATCAATGGTTTCGATTTTGAGTCATACTAGTAAAAGACACTTCCTCCAAATAAATTCTATGTAACACAAATTTAAATTAGTTAGGCTCTTATGCAAACACCGAACATCAGATAAAAAGTCATCAAAAAAAAAGTGTAGTCACATTTTTTAAAAATAAATTTACCTTTTTCACAATTGAAAAATAGGACCACTAAATAGTTAGATATTAATATTTATACTACTCGATATGAGGCAACAATAGGACCAAACGAATAATTCCATACAAATAGTACAAAAAGTCCGATCACTTAAGACATTGTTACTATCCAAGTTAATTTATATAATATATATATTAGGTGCGTTGGCATAGCAAGTACATATTTGTCTTTCGAATTATGTCAGTTTCAAAAATGTATTTATAATGTAAAAATGAGTTATATCTTATAAAAAAATTTACTTTCTTCTTCCATTATGCGTATTCCATCTTTAGAAATTTGTCAATCTTGAAACATGTTTCTTCTTTTACCTTGAATATATAAGACAATTTATAACTATTGAGTTTCACATTGGTCAAAGTTAGGGTCGTTGATCTCTTTATATGATATTTGACAGTTCTCCCCTCAAGGTTATGTTAGGTCAATGTTCATTTATTCATCATAGTATTAGATTCAAGCCTAATTCAATTCATTATATATTTTCATTCGATGTTGGAAATTCATCTTATATTATTTACGCTTTAGATGTCCAATCATGCGGAGAAGTGTTTGATCCCACATTAGTGGGCATTTATAAGGTCTTTGATCTTCTTATATGATATTGACAATCCTCTCCTCGTGAGCTAATTTAAAACTATATATCTAAATAAACTCCGCAATGAAATTTTAAAAAATAAAAACATAGTAGCTAGTATTATTTTTAACTAGTAGTGTATCAATTTGGATGTCTTTTCTAGTGTAATTTATAACACATTGAAATAAGCAACTCAATGGTGGCGTGTTTTTAGCCTTTTTAACTTGACTATTTTACACACACACTACCAAACGTTTGGTGTCTTGCAAAGGGATCTAATAATTAATGAAAAAACAATAACAGTGAAAAGGGAAAATAATAATAATAATAACAGCATGGGGACAAACATTATTATGGTAGGATGAAAATAATTAGTGTCTTGGAGAAGACAAATGATTCCATTATAGACTTGTCTTCACCATTCATGCACACTGAAAAAGAGGTGCCATTCACTCACCATCTAATCCTATTGTACCATTTTGCACACATGAAGAACCTAATACAGTTTGTGCGTACCTTGACTAATTTCATGAAATATATGTCACTTCTTGTTTGACAAAGTTAGGACAGATGAAAAGAAATCACCTAGTATTTATCTTTTGTGGAAATTTGAAATTGCGATCTCATAGTTCTCAACCCACTTCATTAACTATTAGATCACACTCTTGAATGTGAAACGAAAAAAAAAACTACTATTTGCTAAATAATTTTTATCACATTGCATGTATCTGGAATTGAACCCCTTTCACTTATTTTAGTTTTTGGGCTGAAAAAATTCATCTATTCAAATGAATCATTTTCTGGTACCCATTCACTTTGCATGTGGTAAGACAACAAAATTCAGTTCATAAATTATAACATTGGTATGCAATAATTATAATCATTGTTATTTATTTAGTGCAATATTACAAACCTCAATGAAAAGTAACTTGTATATTACTAACTATATATTATAATTTATCATCAAACCAAACGAATTGAATAGTAGAAACTAGAAAGTACCACTAGATTTTTATTATTATTATTATTAAGAGACAAGAAAACCTAGAGGTTAAGTAGGCCTCCATAGGATTAGCCTTTTTCATAAGAGTGAAATTTTTCAAATGTGAAGATTCGATATCGATGTTTTATGTTTTATTCAAATGTCATTTTTCTTTAAAAAATCACTCCAAAGAGATTTGGTGTTTGGCTCCATTTAGGCAAATTCACCTTGTCTGACCCACCCCGCGATGTCAAAATTTAAAGTTTATAAATTTAAGATTTTAATTTATTTAAATTATAGAGTTTTAAATTAATACTCTTATATAATATTTTCTTCCAATTTTGATTTGGGCCGATAAAAAAAATCACCCATTTCGATAAGATAATATATTTTTAATAGCCTCCTTTATAAATATAAGGTCTCATTAATATTATAAATTAATACTTCTTTAAAAGTACAAATATATCTAAGACAAGTTAGTTAAGTGTGAGTTTATTGTGTTTTATTTTTTGTTAAAATTTAAATTTTGTTGAAACTTGTCTCTAAGTTTTCTTATTGCATCCAAAAGTTTCGATGTTGTCTTTTCAAACTGTATCATAAAATTGTAATGAATTCTAGATGCGATAATACTTTCTTATGTGTAACTGGTTTCAAAGGTATTATTGTATCACCTTCAACTTCATCATCAACATTGTTTTTTCCTATGATATCCACAATTTCTTCTAAGCTAAGAACCTTTGAACATTTATCATTTTCACTCAAGTAATCCAATCGTTTTTATGTCTATTTTATTGCGGTAACCGAGATCATTAATATGACCTCAAGTTCATGAATGATGTGTTCACAAGTGGATCTATTCAAATTCTCTGAGATTCATCACAAATGAATTTTGCAGTGTCAAAAATAATTTGTTGTTGTCTCTTGCTAAACATTTATCGTCCAAGTTGGGATTGCAAAATTGATAGCATCCAAATTAAAACATTATCATTGTACTTTATGCATAACAAATTTATTTTTTATGTGATTTCCATAAATATGATACATATTAAGATACAATGATTTTGATATAATCAATATTAATCTTCATTGAATCTCAAAACACTCTTTAAATTAATAAATACTAATTTATCAATTAAATAATACATTTACAAAATAATAATATTTTTTTAATTTCATCTATATTAATTTAATAAGATTTTACTGTATATTCAACAGATTTTTTAAGACAAATATAAAATTTTGGCCAAAATTATTAAGTTCAACTGAATCAGTAATTTGTATACTAGCTCCACCCTTCCCACCCCATACTGCTCCATCTTTCTCACATTTTCTCTCACATGCACCTATCAATTCCAAAAATGTAACATCATGTCCACTAAAGGGGGAAAAAATGATATAAAAATAATTTTCTATCACAATAAGAATGATACAATAAATGTACAAGGTTCGACGTATTTTAAATACAATTATTAACTATATAATTTCTTAAGATTAATTATATACTTGAAATCAGGGGGAATGTATTTTAAGAGACACAATGATGTAATGGAAACACTGATTCATTCTTAATCAGAGATTTTGGGTTCAAATCCTGAATATTAAAAAAATTGTTGAATGTACCACTTTCGAATGGACCCTGTAGTGCGTGATCTAGATTGAGTCAGTACTCCATTATGGATTCTGAACATCAAATGAAAAACTAAAAAATAGACACTAAGTTGATTTGGTCTTTTTTTCACTTTTTTATACAAGGATGCCACTGATAAAAAAAAATCTTGTGTATGTGACTTAATTAAAAATACCCATAAACATATTATAATGCTATAAAAATCCAATAAAATGCACGAATGTAGAGAAAAATAATGAGAGAAAGAGTAGTTAATATTGTCGTTTAGTGGTCAAATTGACTAAATATAATAAGTCATCAAAATTGTTTGAAGTTTAGACTAATTAAACATATCGTCAATCTAATTATATTGAACTTATTACTCATTTTGTACTACAAAATGTATATTATTAAGTAGGACAAGAAGAATAAAAAGAAATTGACTTTTATATATAGGTTATCTTTTTCAAAAGCACAACGAGAAGAAGAGTTTGCAATTAATTAATGAGAATTATATTAAAGTTGATAGCTTTAGAATATTCAAAAAACCTAAATATATGGTCCTTTTGAAACATTAATTTGTCCTTCAAAATTTTGACATTTTTGTTCGAATATATATAAGCCGGACGTATATATTATACATGTTTTATTAGTATATTTTCAACATATATTATGTCTACTTTGCTCCTTCCAAATCAATAATTGGTTTAATTGATGTTTATAAAATTGGTATAGAAAGTACTTTTACAATTTCTTGTGTTCTAGATTATTCCAATTTACATTTAAGCTAAGAAATTTTTATTTTTATTTTTGGAGAGTGTGGTATGAGAAAAGTTAAGAAATTAGTATATAGTCTTACTTCTTTCTTTATTTTTTCTCTTTATTTATTTTTTGTTACAATATAGAGAAAAAACTCAAATATAACATTAAATTTTGAGAAAAGACTTATTTAATAGCATTCGTTAAAAGTTTGGCTCATTTATGTCATTTTCATTTGAGAAAAAGCTCATCCATGTCAACCATCATTTGATAACTAGAAACGGTTCTGGTTTTGCAAAATCATTTTTTGCACGTGGTCAACTATGATTTGGGCACGTCATTAGTTAAATCATTTTTAAAATAAAAAAAATTCAAATATGTCATCAGACTTTGAGAAAAGGCTCATTTTTGTCTTCCGTTTAAAATTTGGTCTATTATCTATGCCATTTTTGTTAACAAAGATGACATGAACGAACTTTTTCTCAAACGAAAATGACATAGATGAGCCAAACTTTTAAAAAATGACATAAATAAGTTTTTTTCTTAGAATTTGATATATGATTCTACTTATAACATTCAACTTTCTGGTTTCACCAACTATTTCTAAACAATTCAAATAACCTTTAAATTTTTTAATTATTATTCATGTAAGTTTATGAAGTCTTGAACTACCAACTTTGCTTATTGAGGATTGAGGGCCATATGTTACTTGATCGTAAAAAAGAAAAAAGAAAAAAGAAAGAATTGCATTCCTTTATAAATAATAGTTCAAAGCTGGATCACACAACAAAAATAGAATAAAATAAAATAAAAAAGGATTTTCATTTTTTTAAAGCTCAAAGACTCTAAATATTTACATAAGATTACTAGGGATGACAATGGGGCGGTGGTGGGTGGGGCGAAGCGGGTTGAGTTTAACCCGTAAAAATTTTAATCCGCTCCGTATGTATAGCAATTTTTTTCATTTTTAACCCGTCCCACATAGATCCGCCGCGCATGTACCTGCCCCACATAATGTTTTTAATATTTTCTTTTTCTAGTTAAGTTTGTTAGTAAAAATAAAATTATAAAATAATTTCATTTTTTATTAAGTTGTATTAATTTAATAGAAAATGGCTTACAAAATTATTTTTTAGAAGTCAATTAGGAAACATGTAAGAAAATTGTATTTATTTTTATTAAACTATTTTCATTTACTATCTTGAATACACTACAACAAAATCAACTTTTAGCAGCAATAAATAGACATATTAAAAAAGAGTACTAAAGTCTTTACCGGCATTAGCCAAGTGTCATTAGATCCAATGTCACTAAAGGCTTTATGGACATATACAAAGAGTGCTAATTGCCGCTAAAAATACATATTTAGTGGCAATTGAGCTATTGCCGTTAATTAATTGCCGATAAAGGTCATTTTTGATGTCGTGATATTTTAGTAGTTGTAAAGAAATTATTTTAATAAATAATGTATATCACTCTTATCACATGTCAAAAGTTAAAATTAAATTTGAACCCACATAAAATCACATATATACCCACCTCGCCTCACATTAATTTTTTTTTTAAAACCCACTTCAATTCGCTCTGCATCCCTTCCGCTCCGCACAACTTTAAATCCGCCCCGTATAGCCTTAAACCCACCGTGCCCCGCATAGCCTTAAACCCACCCCGCTCCTCATCGTGTCTTGATAGTGACAATATATATTAATTAGTTGGAATTTTATTGGAAAAATACGAACAAAATCATTTTAGTATAACATTAATTATTACTCGATATCTACCAAAAGTAATCCAAAGCTTGATTACATAGTAATATTTTTAAGCGTTATCAACATTATTTATGAAGGACTTCTATTTTTTTAAAAAGCTCAAAGAGTTTAAACATTTATATAAAATTACTTGGGATTAACTAGTGATCAGATAGAAACATTTATTATTGAATCGCTTTCTGATAATGAATCGTCCAAGAAATGACAATATTATTAATTGAAATGTTATTGAGAGAATCGGACAAATCCATTTTAGTAGGATAATAATTACTCGATACCTAAAGTAGTTTAAAACTCGATTACGTACATATAATCATTACTATAATAATTTATTAAGGTCTTTCATATTTGAAAATCTCAAAGACTTTAAAACGTAAAGTTACTTTAGATTAAGTAGTGATCAGAGAAATATATTTATTATTGATTCACCAGTTTATAATGAAGTCGTCTGATAAATGACATTTAGTTAAAATTTTATAGAAAAAATCGACAAAATCATTGTAGTAGGATAATAATTACTCGACACTCAAAGTAGTTCAAAACTTGATTACATAGTAAAAGTTTTAAGCATTATTAAAATCATTCATCGAAGACTTTCATTTTTTGAAAAACTCGAATACTTTAAACATTTTAATAGGATTACTTTAGATTAATTGGTGATCAAATGAATATATTTATTATTGATTCACATCCTTATAATATAAGGAGGACGTCTGAAAAATGACAATATTAATTAAATTTTTATTGAGAACATCGAACAAAATCATTTTAATACGATAACAATTACTCGATACCTAAAGTAGTAAAAAATACGTAGCAACAATTTTAAGCTTTAAAAATATTATTTATTAAGGACTTTTATTTTTAAAAAAATTGGAAGACTTTAAACATTTACCTAAGATTACTTTAGATTAACAAGTTATCATATAGATATATTTATTAGTAAATCATGTTCTAATAATAAAGTCATCGAAAATGACAGTGTTAGGTAGTAATGTTATTGAGAGAATTGAACAAACCCATTTTAGTAGGACAATAATTATTCGATACCTAAAGTAGTTCAAAATGTGATTACGTAGCAAAAATTATGAGCATTATTAAAATTATTTATCAAGGATTTCTATAAATCCTCGAAGACTTTAAGCATTTACATGTGTTTACTTTAGATTAACTAGTGATTCGAAAAATACAATTATTATAGATTTACGTCCTGATAATGAAGTCGTTCAAAAATGACAATATTAGTTGAATTTTTATATAAAGAATTGAAAAATAATAATTTTAGAAGGATAATAATTACTCGATGTTATTAAAATAGTTCAAAACTTACTACACAATAACATTTTAAAGCGTTATCTTAATTATTTAACATTGACTTTCATTTTTCCGAAAAGCTCAAAAACTTATACATTTTTTATAAGATTACTTTAGATTAATTAGTGATTAGATAAATACATATATTATTGATTCACGTTCTTATAATGAAATTGTCTGGAGAACGACAATATTAGTTGAAATTTTATTGAGAGAATCGGACAAAATATTTTAGTGGGACAATAATAACTTGATACCTAAAAAGTTCAAAGCTCGATTACATAGCAAAAAATTGAAGCATTACTAAAATTACTTATCAAGGGCTTCCATTTATTAAAACCTCGAAGACTTTAAACTTTTGTATAAGATTACTTTAGATAAATTAGTGATCGGATAAACACACTTATTATTGGTTCACATTCTGATAATGAAGTCGGCTGAAAAACGACAATATTAGTTGAAATTTTACGATAAAAATTAAAAAGACAAAACCATTTTAGTAAGATGATAATTGCTCGATACTTAATGTAAGTTAAAGCTCGATTACATAGTAAAAAATTTAAGCGTTATCAAAACATTTATGAAGGACTTTCATTTTTTTTGAAAAGCTCAATGACTTAGAATATTTACATAGAATTTATTTAGATTAATTAAATCACACTCATAATTAAGTCGTCCAAAAACTGACAACATTAGTTGAAATTCTATAAACAAAACCATTTCAGTAGAATAATAATTATTTGATACAAAAGGTCATTCAAAACTCATTTATCATAGTAAAATATTAAGCGTCACTAAAATTAGTTATTTATTACTCCCTCCGTCCTTTTTTATATGTCATCTTTTTACTTTGTACTTGCATTAAGAAATAATGTAACTTTACCCTTCTACCCTTTTTTCCTTTTTTTGGAACTCAAATTTTCAATCAATGAATATGAATTAATTTAACCAATGAATATGAATCATTTACTCAGCTTTTCTAAGTTGGTCAAATGTATATTTTCAAGGCTAATCACTCACAAGGGTAAAAAAGGAACAATGTGATAATTTATGCATTGATTTTATGAAATGACAAGTACTCCCTCTGTCTCTAATTACTTGTCCACTTTGGAATTGTCAGACCTATTAAGAAAATAATAATTGATATAGTGAGTTTATCATTTTACCCTTATTAATTATGAAGTGGATATTAAAAACTAGTTATACCATTTTCAAAGTAATTAATTGAGGGTATAATGAGTAATTTTTTTTTGTCTTTTCTTGATTTGTCAAAATGAACAAGTAATTAGGGACAACTAAAAAAGGAAATGTGGACAAGTAATTAGGGACAGAGAGAGTATTATGAACCAACTATTTATAGAAATAGATGACATATAAAAAGGGACGGAGGTAAGGACTTTCATTTTTTGAAAAGCTCGAAAACTTTTAAACATTAACATTTGAATTATTATTAAGAAGTTATGTAATTATTATTGCATTTAATTGGTCAAAACTGAAAATTTGAAAACTTTAAACATTAAGATTTGAATTATCATTAAGAAGTTAGTATGTTATTATTATTGCATTTAATAGGTCAAAACTAAAAATTAAATACTTGTATCCACTTTGATATATTTGAAATTTGAAATTGACAAATACTGCAAAGGAACCAGAACAGGAATGTTCTTTGTTCCTTTAAGGCACACTAGTATTGTCTCCCAAAGTTACTTATAAGAACAACTTGACTTTAAAGGGAAAATAAATTGGCATTTCTTAAATATAAATATAAATAAATTATTTAAAATAAATGCATGGATGAACTTCTAATAATTATTAAATAAACAACTGTTTAATTAAGTGCATAATTAAATAATGAAAATTTAATCTACTTGTATAGTTATTGTGTATGGTGCTTTATCATGGTTTTTTTTACAATAATAGTATTTTGTTATCATTGGATTTATATATATATATATATTTAAATACTTTCATCGAGCTGATAGTCTATCAAAGGTAACCTCACTATCATTAGACGGGTTAATGTCTACGTACATTTATTCTCGCAAAAATAATACTTTCTAAAATTATTTTTAAAATATATTATTATTATTATTATTATATAATTTCTTTATAGAAAATGAAAAACAAGTTTATTATAAGAAGAACTTGACATTAAGGAAAAATAAATTGGCATTTGTTGCATATATATATATATATATATATATCAATAAATTAGACAACTATTTAATTAAGTACATAATCGAACAATGAGATTAGGTCTTTCTATATAGTAATCGTACAATGATGTTTTGTCATATTTTTTATAATATTTATTACGAGTTACTTTTTTTCAAAATATTTCTATCAAATTAATAATCTATCAAAAATAATTTCACAATCTCCGTAATAAAATTAACACCTACTCACATCTATCCTCCATGTAACCTACTTTTAAAAATCATACCAAACATATTATTATTATTATTATCAAAACACTTCATATATTGAAAAATAATACACCCTTTCAAATAATACGTTATAAACAAGTTGATAAAAATGAAACACGTGACAAGTAATTTTCTGAAATAAATACTGCCCTTCAAGTCATGGCAATAGTACCAGTCAAGTACCCCAATGAAATGCGATACTCATTATACAAATTAGAGTGTTTCTTTCTTAATTAAAAATTTCAAATTCACGTATTGATATGAAAAAAAATTCCCCAAAAAAAATATTTTTCTTAAATGAGATCCTATGCGGTGCGAATAAAAAATAAAAGGAAAATGGTACCACCAGTCAGGTGACGTGGCGTCAAAACATAGCACGTAGGTCCCACTAATCCCCTACCCCGTACCCCCACTACACACACTTTCTCTGCTACTTACAGCCGCAGAGAAAAGTGGGCCCGCTTCTAAATTCCCTCACTCTATACTCTTTTTGTCCTTATTTTTTCCCTCATTTCAAATCTCTCTCTTTTTTCCAATTCAAAAATCTCTCTCTCTCTCTCTTTCTCTGAACCCAAAAGAAAAAACTCATTAATGGTGACCACCTCTCTCTCTCTATCTCTGTCACTGTTTCTCTCTCTATAATGTGATCCATTGATCAGGTTTTCTCTATCTCTCTTTTTCAAAAATGATGGAGCTTTGAAGAACATTCTCAGCTAGGGTTTTTTTACTGTTTTTTTTTTTGAGTTTTTGAGATGGAGCTGGTGATTAGTTTCGAGGTGGTTTATTGTTGCTTTTTTCCGAGATTTACGATCTGATAAGGCTTTTTTTTTTTCCTTCTTCCCTCTCTCCTCTTTTTCAAAATCCTTTATACTTTTTTTTTTTTTTTGCCTTTTGCTTTTTGTTGTCGTCTGTGGAGGTGGAGTTTGAAAAAAAACAATGGAGAAAAGTCGTCACAGGAAGTCTAGGAGTGCTTCCGGAATTATGGAAGGTGATTTCTCTCTCTTTCTGATTTCCTTGTTATTTACTCTATTTTGGTGGTTCGATGAGATTTTGTGAAGCAATGAAGATTTGAATGCTCACTGTTTGTTAGAATTACGAGTACTGGTTGATTTGATGAACTGAGTTTTTTTGAATGAATGAACGAAAACGAAAGTAAATTATGTTTATTTAAGTTTCACATTTTGATAAAAAAATTTGTGATAATAATAATTTATTAGTACTACTTTTTGCCTGACTAAGATCTTCTTTGTCTTATATAATCTCATTTTTTAGTTTTAAATTTGGTAAGCAAAAGCGATTTTCTGGAATTAATTGACTCTTTCATTTTTTTAATTTCTCTTTCAAATTTTTGAGTTAGTATTCCTTTTTTAAATTCAAAATTTTCTATTTATTCAAAGATGAAATGTTACATTTAATGTTTTTTTCCTTCTATTTTCATTGTTGTTGTTTTCTGGATAATTGCTTATATTATTTCTGTATTTAACTGTATTTGGCTTCCCAAATTAATCTCTTTGGTTCTTACTTTTGTTAAAGTTAAGCTGCATTGGCATGAATGATTACACTCTTTATGTAGTGGCAACACCATCATTTTGTTTTTGTTTTCTTATCATTATGATATAAGCCATGGGTTGATTCACTTAAAGGTGTTTTGTTTAACCTAATTGTACTTCACTTTCTCTAAATCCTTTAATCTGACTTGTATTTACCCCTTTTTGATTGATGATATGAAAAGTGAGTACTGACATTGTTAATTGATTCCCTGTCCAGGAAGCAAACTAGGTCAGAAACAAGTTGCTACACCAAAAGTGACTCTCAATTCTCGTTCCTACTGTGATGAAACTACTAGGGGAGATATGGTATCAGCATTTTCGATCATTTTAGGGTTAACTATTCATCGTAGAAATAATCGTTGTAGCTGACATTAATTAAATATTTTTCTATCTGTAGATTATGCATGATTTAGGGAAGATCTCTTCCAAACGAGTTACTGGAACACCAATTAAGAACTTGCTTGCAGAAGAAATGGCGAAAGAAGGCGAATCAAAGAAAAGGCCGACCAGCATTGTTGCCAGATTGATGGGTCTTGAAGGGATGCCATCTCCGCAGCATATTGGTAGACAACAGAGAAGGTTTTCAGACAGCTGCCAACACAGAAATGAACAGATAGATTCAAGAAGGAGGAAGCAACTATTCGATGAACAATCAAGTAAAAGAAGCTCCATGGAGCACCAAGAATTCAAGGATGTGTATGAGGATTTGGAAGCATCACATGTTGGCAACCGTCGCCATTCATCAAGATGGAATGAAACTGGAAGATTTGCGACTCCTGATATGGCACTTATACAGCAGAAGTTTATGGATGCAAAACGTCTTTCAACTGATGAAAGGTTTCAGAACTCAAAAGAATTTAATGACACTCTTGAGGCGCTTGATTCAAATAAGGAATTATTGTTGAAGTATCTTCAGGAACCAGATTCCTTGTTTGTGAAGCACTTGCAGGATCTGCAAGTTGAGAGTGCTAGTTCTACGTGCAGTCGCATAGCAGTTTTGAAGCCATCAAATTCTGTGAAATATGAAGGCAGTGCCAAATCCTCCAAATCTGTTAGAGGCGGTTCATGTAAACAAAGCATCAGCTTGCAGAAAGAGCGCCTTGATGGTCTCTTACTCCAGTCACAGCATCGCCATAGTGGACATAATTCCCAAAAGTCCTCACCGGTTCTTTCTGAAGGGAAGGAGGAAAACATTCTACCAACAAGAATTGTTGTTCTGAAGCCAAACCTTGGGATAACACAAAGTAATATTGCTTCTGTTCCACATCACCCTGACGTGAGGAAGCATGCACAATATCATCGTGCTTCACCTGGGGGAGCAGGAGAAGAGGAAGAGAAAAATTCATCCAAGAATATGGGGATCACAAGGCCCAAGTCAAATGAGGCAAGAGATATTGCAAAGGAAATTACGAGGCGGATGCGAGACTCTTTTGGGCCTTTTGATGGCAGGGATGCATATTTTAGAGGTTCTGGTGTTAAAGGATATGCTGGAGATGAAAGTTCTTGTGATGTTTATGAAAGTGATTCGACCGGTGACTCAGACATTACAACTTTGTCTTGTAGGAAGTCATCTGGTAGGGGTAATCTGAAAAAATCTTCATCCCTAGGTTCTGAATCATCAGTGGGTAGGGAGGCAAAGAAGAGGCTGTCTGAGAGGTGGAAGATGACTCAATATTATCAAGACATAGAAATGGCTGGTAAGAGTAGTACACTTGGTGAAATGCTTTCGTTACCTGATGGGCGAATGAAACATGATTATTGTGATACCATGGTGCATGTTGAAGAAGTGACTAACGAACCTGGTGGCAGGAAAGGAACTACTGAATGGGATTTTCCCTTGGGTATTAGTAGCAGGGATGGTTGGAAGGATGTATGTATTAATGATTCATCAGGATACAGATCAACTTCTCCACCTTTTTGCAGCAAAAAGCATAGAACCAGAGCACGTCGGGAAGTTTTTTCTAATAAGCAATGTTCAATTTCCAAAGAGCCTGTAAATCGGGAACAGTCCGTAAATCATCACAGAAGTAGGTCATTGGATGGTATGGTGAATTTGAGAGATGAATTCTTATCCAAAGACTCTAGATCCAGCAAAAAGAAACTGCATTCCTATCGACTTGGTAGCGACTCCTTGTCAAAAGGCAAGCTACGCCAGAGAATCGATATGAACCTAAAAGAGGACCTATCTGAGAAGCGGTCTTTAGCTTCTCAAGTGGCTTCTGCAGATGGCTTGAGTTATACTAATGCTTCAGATGATGCTGAAACCGAGAGTATTACCTTATCTTCAGAATATTCTGTTGAGATGCATTGGAAGCTACCTGCGGAATGTGGCAATGCTTCTCCTATGAACCAAGAGGTCTCAATTCTACAGGTCCGTTAGTTCTCTAATAGATGTTTTGCATTTTGTGTAATTTCTCACGTATATCCATTTGAGCGTAGTCGGCATATCTCTTTTGTTCTTTCTCACTTGCTGTAAACCTGTTGGATTGCCTTGTTTGTCTTGACTCTGACACGGTAACTGATGTGCTTTTGGTTTGGCTATAAGTTTGCATAGTAGTGTTTTAGAATCCTCATAGAAATGCTGCAGCGATTGTTGGTGAAGTTTCCTCATTTGACACCCATCCCTCTGACATTAATGCTTTCAGAAAATGGCCACAATGACTACTTGGTTAAGTAGCATGACCAACACTAAATGCGTCTTCCCTATTCAGTAATATTGAGACAGAAAATTTATAGGTTCTGGCTGGAGAATTTCATAATTGGTTGATGTGCTTTTCGAGAACTTCTAGTTGACCAATCTGATAGTATTAAGCGATGACTCTATATAGTTTATTTTTGTTTCATTTGTTCTAGAAGGAATTGATACACCGGCCTTCCACTTTAGTCTGTGAGATGTTCTGTTTTTCATGTTTAACATTGTGAGAGGATGGTAGTTAGATGGCTTTCTTTGCATCAGCTTTCATGTGTAAAGCATTTGCATTCTTTGTACTTTCTGTAAACTGCATGTTAGCTGCCTCTTTTCCTTTGCCCATTGCATAATACTAACTCATCAAGAAGTAACTAACTATATATAGTATATACTGTGGTTACCATCTTGCCTATTAACTTTGTGCAAAACCTTTTCTGCTTGGATCAATTTGAAAAACTTATCTTGCTGGTATGATATGTAAAACATACCAAATGCACATGGAATTAAATGTCACGCACTGCATATGCTCGCTGTGCTGAATGTGTACGTGCAGTAATGGCACCCAAAACACCTTTTTGGGGTAAAAGTTGCCTACTGGTATGTTCTATGGACATAGATGGTTGGTTTATCCTTGGAGTAAAAGGATGTCTCTGCTTTTTGTTTCTATGGTGTTTACAATGAGATGGCAGTTTCATTAGTTGCTTCAGAGAGCTGTAAGCTTGCACCAAAAGGGGTTGGTAGACTGCAGGGTTTGATAATTAGGTCTTTAAAAATACCAAGGATTTATTAGTTATATGTTTATGATACATTTATTCTTAAGTTTTCAAGAGTTTCAAGTCATATTTATCTTAATGTGGAGCTTTCTGTTATGTAGGAAGCACTTCCAGAACCATCACCACCATCTGCTTCTGTTGTTTTGGAGTATCCTGCACCTGAACCTGAATCATCAGTAAGCTCCAAGGAGGCTGATCATCGTAGTCCACTTTCTGTTTTGGAGTATCCTGCACCTGAACCTGAATCATCAGTAAGCTCCAAGGAGGCTGATCATCCTAGTCCACCTTCTGTTTTGGAGGTTCCTTTTACAGAAGATGTGTCTTCCGGTTCAGAATGCTTTGAGAGAGTCAGTGCTGAACTTAATGGTAAGTGTGATTTCTTGACCATGTTAAACAATTATTTGCAACATATTACTTCTCATCTCCTCTGCAATCGAAGTGCTTTGCTTGATGACAACTCTAGTATTTGCGCCCTTATTTACGTTCTCATCATTATTGGAGTATTATTGCGTGTTGTTGTTAGTATTATTAGGTTTTAGTACATTATCTTTGTCGAATTGTTTATTTACATACTTGTATTCTCACCAGGGCTTCGCATGCAACTAAAGCTCCTCAAGATGGAATCAGAGCCTTATGCTGATGTAATACTAAGTGATGACGAGGTTGAGTCCTTTGAAGACAATTGTAGTTTAAGGTCCCAAAGCTGGCAATCTTCTTACATAATGGATGTGCTAACCGACTCTGGGTTGAAAGCATCCGACCCTGATACATTCGTAACATCTTTCCACACTTTGGAGTGTCCTTTGAGTCCATGGATTTTCGACAATCTTGAGAAGAAGTACACTGATGAAATAACTGGACCGAGATACGAAAGGAGGCTACTGTTTGACCGTATAAACCTGGGTCTACTGGAGATTGTTAGGAAGTATGTGGATCCCTGCCCTTGGGTGAAGCCAATAGAGGGTATTAACTGGAGATGGGAGACTTATGGGATGAAAAACATTCTGCATCAATTGCTGAGAAGCCACGAAGATCCTGCAAACGCAGACACACCTGGTAACGTTGTGGAGGAGATGCATTGGCTAGCACTCAAGGATGACATGGACGTGACAGTTAAGGACATTGAGGAATTGTTGATAGAGGACCTCATGGAAGAAGTTGTAGGTGCAATCTAGGTGGTAGTTTTATACTCAATGATAACGAAAGATGGAAGGTTTTAGGAGATATAACTAATAAAAATACAAATGCTGCATTACCTAGTAATAACTATAGTTTAGCTTGATGACATTAAAATGCCAGTATCTGGCAATCGCATTATATGAAATATTTCTGCAAGTAGAGCAAAGTGCATAAGCTTGTTGAAGTTCAATTTGAATCTGTTTTTTCCTTTATGTTTTCTAGTCTCTATGGTTGTGAAGTGAGTCAGAGCGGCTATGAATCGATTGAACCTACCAATCGTGCAAAAAGTGCTAATGTATAACGTGAACCCATGCTTTCCTTTCGAAATCATATATGGTAGTGTTATATTTTTTAACTTTTTTTTTTCGTTAAATATAAATGTGTGAACCCACACTTCATATAATCTGATGATGAGTGGGTGCAACTCTCACTGAGGTTAAAAATTTGATTTTATTTATTTATCTTGTTTTATTTTTCTTTCTTAAAATTTGGTAACATCTCTTTAAGTGGTTATTGATAACACTTTTCGTCTTTTAATTTATTAAGCATTTTAATTGTGGAACTATAATTTAAAATTTTAATTATTTTTAATAATAAAAATCTAAATGTCAAACCGATTAGATCTACTTTTTCATGATAGGACACCAATCATTTCGAAATTCTGGATAAGCCTCTACCCCAAAGTCCTTAAAAGCTTCAGAAATTTAAAACCAAGGATCGAAAACTAGTAATAATTCAATTCGGATGCTCATTAAGGAAAAAAAGATTACTTTCGAGTTGGAAGTAATAAATAAAATAAAAATAAGATGAAGATAAATTTGAGAAATTGAAGTAAGGTATACTTTGACTATGTATTTTTTCATTAGATTGATATGTAAAATGTTGCAATTTATAATATTTTTCATATAGTTTTTGAATATCTAAATTTTTTGTTTATAATATCGAACTAATGTAATCTAATTTAACTTAAAAAATTAGTTAAATTAACTTTCGAAAAGCTTAACATAACAAATAAAAGTAGACGGAAAAAGTATATAAATAAAGGTAGGATAAAAAATAAAATATAATTTATTAAATAATAAATAAAAAAACCCTCCAAAAACTGTTTGGGCCTCAAACTTTCAACTAAAACCCTTTCCCTTCTTTTCAACTGCCGCCCTTCAAAGCTTGTCTACCGGCGGCGCGGCGTACCGGTAATTGATCTGCAGTGATGGCGGGGACGAAGAGAAAAAGCATAGAAGGAAATGGACAAAACAAAGGAAGAGACTTTAAGAAGAAAAATCAAGGTTCAAGTGGAGGTAGTGGAGGAAAAGATGGTAGAAGAAAAAGGGTCGGTCCTCGTTTGCCTAATGCTATGTTAAAGGAGCTTCAATTACCGAAACGGTACGCAGATTCCGATGAAGAAATTGGTTCTGATGATGCTCTTAATGACTTGTATGAGTATGAAGAAGGGGTTGCTGAAGAGGAGTCCAGGAAGAATAGACGTTTCGACCCAGTTGAAAATTACCAATATGAGCTTCCTGAGGAATTTGAGGTATTTATTTCATTTCAATTTAATTTTTAATTTTTGCTCTGCTAAGCTCATTCCATTGTTATAGAGATTTACTTCATAGGCTTTATTAGGTATTAGTTATGTTGATAGTTGTAATAGCTTTTTTTGGCCTTCCTGGGAGCTGATATTCTCTTTGTAATACTTGCATCTTCTCGATGCTTTTTGTTCATTATAATGCTATTGCAGATAAAGAACAAGTCTTACCAATTTAACTGACAGGAGGAGGTAAGTTATGTTTATTTGTTATATTAGAGCTTTGTCTTTTGGTTTGGTATTAGAATAGACTAAATGGAGATGATCACATCTGATTGTATTACTAGTTGGACAAAGAGGATGAAATCTGCAGGAGGATGGTTTTGTTCATCTACTTGGTAGACCTCTATTACTAGTTGCACAAAGAGGATGAAATTAAAGAAGGCTGCATGAGGATGGTTTGGCCATGTACACATATGACTCCAAGCGCCTTCGGTTTGTAATTGTGACACTATAATGATTGGAAGTGTTAAAAGTGGACGAGGTAAAACCTAAAGTAACACTGGGAAAGTTGTCTCAAAACTACAATCTCATGAATCTGTAGCAAAAGAACATGATGCAATCATGCAACTAAAAGTAAAAGATACTATAAGTGATATTAACTAATTAGGACTAAGCCTTAGTCGTGTTGCTACACTTATAGGTCTATGTTTAGAAGGAGTCTTTTTAGTTTGTTTAAATGCTGGTAAGTAGAATATGCATATGACCTCTAGGGTTGGGGAGCCCTTAATTTTGTCTTAAAAGACACTTTTTTTAGATTGGAGCAACACGGGATTGGTGAAAATCTTGGATGGTTCAAATTCCAAGATAGAGGAAAAGGTAGGGGATTTCTATCAATTAGTGATAGCAATTGGGGTAGGGACGGGGCAGGGAGCTAAGTTACTCGGACTCTTCATTTACAGTGCCGCACTCGTGTCGATTCGATGTGGGTGTCGGATCCATACCCGATCTAGTCAACCCGTTTTGGGTACTTTGACCAAATTCAAGGGAGAAATTGTGGACAGATTCAATGATTTTTATAATCAAAACAAATAATGTGAAATTGAAGAAAATAGAATACTTTTTATATATATATAAATTTCTATTGCCACTCCCTTTCCGTTTATCTCCTTCCATGATTCTCCTCCTCTTGATCAATATTTTCTCCTCAATTTTTTCACATAATATCTTATAATTTATGTTTTATAACTCTATTTTTAGATATTTGAATTATCTTTAGCTGAATCCCCACATCCGTATCCATACATGGATTCGTATCTCCGAATCTTATAATTTAGATCATTGAGGATCTGACCTCTAGATCCGTACCTGTATCACCCAAGTCTGAGAAACTTAGAATGGAAGAGCCTTAACGAGGCAGGGCAGGGCAAAACTCATTTTAGGAAAATAATTAGCAGGGCAGGGCAGGTTGCAGCTTGACTAAGACTCGTGAGTTTAACTGAAATTTTATCATTTGTCGGAGTTTAAGATGCTAAGCATATGTCACCCATCTGGCCACATCTGGACTGGATTTTCCTGTATGCAAAGATCACATTTGTTACAATTAAAAAATACAGGTTTGACATTGATAACATGTGAAAAGTTCTTGACATTAACATGTGGAAGGTTCAAACATCTTGAGCAACAGCTTATACATATGATGTATAATATATCATAGTCCACATCTGGAACCAAACGTAGAACAATATCTTGCCGAATGATTTATGTTAATCTTTTAACACATTACCTATGGTTCTCTTTTACATTAATTCAAGAAAGTTCATTATGATTATTATAATTATTTGGATGGAAGAATATGTATTCTCATACTTAAATCTACAAAAATAAATATGTGCACATTCAAAATTTGACACTGTCTTTCACCAGTTAATATGATTATGAATTTTTGTAGTTTATTGATGCTATTTCTGCAAATGGGGGGTAAAACAGGGCAGGGTAGGGCAGAAGGCAGTGACTTAAATGGGGCAGGACAGGGAAATAACTGAGCAGGGGAAGACTTAACCAGCCCTACCCCACCCCGCCCCACCCTATTGTGATCCCTACTATCAATCTCCCTAAGCCCTAGTGGGCTATTCACATACCTTTGTTGGTGGGAGGTAGTTGGTGCCCAGTGAAATAGTGAAGATCCATGTAGCTTTCCCAGCCACCATCCCAATAATAAAAGCGAGAGAAAAAGGAAAATAGAACAGTATGTATATGGAAAATCCATGTAGCTCTGCCTTCTAGTTTGGGATTCATACGCATTGATATGATTTCATATATACTTAGTGTGACCTTATATTCTTGTATAATTTAGCTCTTGTATATTTGTTTGGTTTAGTCGCTAATGTTACTTATTTAGAACTTTGTTCCAATGTCTGAAACAATGTTTGCCTGATGAAACAGTATGCATTGTAATTTTACTCCTTCCTTTTTGGGATGTGTAGATCCAGTAATCTTTAGCTAATGCATGTCAAATAACTGGATTCGTAGTCCTCACTTACAGATGTGATATTATTTCTGTCTAAACGCTGAAATGCTTGTGCGTAAAGAATTGATATTGTGATTACTTAGGCCTGCCTCCCCCACCACCACCAAGCTAGGAATTTTGGGGACACTAGATCCCCCCCCTCTCCCACACACACAAATCTAAATGAACTTTATTGGTTGTAAATATTGACTACTTGTATATAAGTGTGGAGGGATGTGAAACCTTACCATGAGTTACAAAAGGCAATAACATCTTGATGCTTTGTAGTACTTTTTTCCCTTTCAAATTTTGATTTTCATT
This sequence comes from Solanum stenotomum, assembly GCF_019186545.1. NCBI lineage: Eukaryota > Viridiplantae > Streptophyta > Magnoliopsida > Solanales > Solanaceae > Solanum > Solanum stenotomum. The sequence continues at coordinate 50,657,583 of NC_064288.1, forward strand.
AGCTGCAGTCTGCAGAAGATGGAAATACCAGAGTCTTTTTGTCTTTGGTTATGGTGGATTTATAGGCATTGTATTTTTCTTATGTAGGATGAAAATGTACCTTCGGATGAAGAAGATGGTGAGGATGATGAGGGTGGTCAGAGAGGAGATGAAGAGGAAGAGGAAGAAGATGATGGAAGACATTCACGATTGTTGCAAGAAATTACTGGACTTCCAACTGATGCTTTTGATGGTATACTTCCTACCCACATTTCTTGAGTTTCATGCTTGCATTTACTAGTAGAATATGATGTGTTTTGTCAAACTCAATCCGTTTATATATTTTTTAACCATGATTTGTATGTTCTACTTGTACATATGTGAAGTGGAAATCAACTAAATTTTAGTTTTCCCCCTTTTTTGTGCAATTCCATGTTTCTTTCCCTTTATTTTGTTGGAGAATATGCTTATCAAGTGCCCTGCTTTCCACAAAACCGTGCATTCTCCTCAGTCCTCAACGTCGGGACAAAAGAGGATTTTTTGTCATCACATGTCATTTATTTGAATATATTGTGTAATCCATGATGAGAAGGACTGATAGCAAGATCTGTATGATAGGCAAGAAGAAGAAAAATGATGTTATCATAGCTGAGGCATATTCAGAGTCCGAGTATAATCCCAGTCGTGATATTTTGGATGGGGATGGCCGGATTAGCATCCAGGATCTTCTGGACCCCCTCCATGGGAAGTCTGACCATAGCAAACTTAGAAAGAGCATGAGTCGGATGGAGAAGAAGTCCATGCCTATTCATGCACCTCTTCCGAAACCAGATCAAGAAAGATTGGAAAGAGATGCTGCTTATGGTTTTATCCAGAAGGATGTTACAAAATGGGAACCTCATGTCAAAAGAAACAGAGAGGCTCCGACTATATATTTTGGCAAAGATAAGGACGTGGGATATTCTACTGTAGGAGAAATCGCTGCTGAATTTGAACCAAGAAGTGATTTTGAGAAAAAAATTGCTTCTCTTTTTAATGACCACGAGGTTGTTGAAGCTCATAGAAAAGATGGTGCAAGACTTCTTGAACTTAATAAGGTATGGAGGTCATAAACTTTTACACGCTTATTATTCCATACTATTCATTCAGTGTTTTTTAGAGGAAAACGGTCCCTGTAAATTTTTGTATTATATTTATGTTAACCACTTTGGCAGATATCTGTAGAAGATGTGAAGGAGCGCCAAGACCAGCTTGCTAAGATGCGTAGTCTTCTTTTCCGTCATGAAATGAAGGCAAAACGAGTCAAGAAGATAAAGTCAAAAGTGTATCATCGTTTGCTAAAAAAGGATAGATTGAAACAAGCAGGTACTACAATTGAAACAGATCCAGAAGCAGCCAAAGAGCAGGCCATGAAACAAGAATTCAAAAGGGCAGAGGTAATTTCATTCATTACCTGTGTGAACTCACGTAGGAGTCTTGTCTGCTTTTCTGGTTATTTTCTGATTGAGTTTGTCTCTTTTGCGACTAAATTTTATGTAGGAACGCTTGACCCTGAAGCACAAGAACAGCTCCAAGTGGGCAAAGCGCATCTTAAAACGTGGATTGGATGTGCAAGATGACGGAACACGAGCTGCTATTGCTGAACAACTGAATCAACATGCCCTTTTGTCCAGAAAAGCAAATAACATGAACGAGAGCAGTAGTAGTGAAGAAAGCAGTGATGAGGATGACCTTGATGAGGCTTCTGATGGATCAGATCAGGATGCTGCAGTAAAACTGTTGAAGAAAGCAAAGGACAAGACTGCTGAAGTCTTAGAAGGGGACGAAGAATTGCCAGCGTCAGGAGTGCTTTCCTTACCTTTCATGGTAATTTTATCAGTCTTTCCTTTGCACCACTGTTTGCTCTAATTTTTTTGAGGTCTGAAAGTTCATCTATGGTACTGCCATTTCGCAGGTACGTGGATTGAAAAGAAGGAAAGAGGCGGCCGATGAAGAAGCAAAACTTGCTCTGGAAGAGTTTGAGTCATCATTGAAGGAATTAGAAGACAAGAACGAGCCAAAAACTCAAGGAACAAATATTTTGACTGGTAGGAGGGTTTTTGGTGCTCAAAAAAAGCAGGCACCTGAACCCAAAAAGAAAGCGACATCAGACAATTATTATGGCGACAGTGATAGTGAAGGTGAGACAGATGCCAGAGAAAATGGCATCAGTGCTCATGAAGAAATTAATATTTCTCAGAGGGAAGTTCATTTTGATCCCAATTTACTTCGTGAAGAGTCTGAGATTAATCATGATTCTCTGTTTAAGGTAATTGCGTTGCAAACTTCATCAAATCCTGCAGTACCATATCATATTGCCCTCTTTTCTACGTTGTTTGTGGTGATTAAAGTTTGACTTTGTCCTGTTTCAGAGTTTTGACGACATTGCGAGAGACCCAGGCTCAAAGACATCATACGAAGTTTCCATTTTTGCAGCCGACTCATGGAAAAAGGTTGAGCCTTTGTTGTCTCAAAATCAGTTTTCTTACTCCTTTTGGCAACGTTAGTCTTATTGGTGTATTTGGTGAACAGATTAATGATTCATCAGCTAAAGGGAAGCAAACAAAATCTGCAAATGCAAAGAGTGCAATCTCTTTACAGATCACAGAACCTGTTGAGAGGAAACCTGATGGGGAGGTAATCTCTCTATATGCTGAATCCACAATGCAACCTTCTCTGAACTGTTTGTTACTATTGACTCTTAATTTTGCTTGCAGGAAATTGATGAGGATAGCGATACAGATAGTGGGGGAGAAATGGTTGATGGAATTTTAACATCTGGGACCAAGTCCACATATGAAATCCCATCTCAAGAAGAACTTATTCGGCGTGCTTTTGCTGGTGATGATGTTGAAGACGACTTTGAGAGAGAAAAACAAGATGCATTGAATGAGGAAGTTCCAGAGCCTGAGAAGCCCGTTTTACTGCCTGGTTGGGGACAATGGACCAATATACAAAAGAAGAGAGGTCCGCCTTCTTGGATGCTTGAAGAACATGATAATGCCAAAAAGAAAAGGGAAGAAGCTCTCAAGAAGAGAAAGGATGCTAATCTGAATCATGTTATCATCTCCGAAAAGAGGGATAAGAAGGTTGGTCATTGACAAACTTCATCCTAAACCTGATTTATGAATCAACATTCTTGTGATTGATGCCAATTTTTATTTTAGATGTTGAGGCTAAACTTTTAGGCTTTACTAATAGTGATTGCAGATTTTATGTGCATGCGTGATAATACTTTATTTTATTTGCCTTTTCCCTTGGCTTTAAATTAGTGGGATTAAAATCTACTAAATATTTGGTGAAGTTAAAAATTATCTTTCTGCAATCAAAGAGAAGTTGGATTGCTAATCGAAAAAAGTAGATAAACAAAAGAACAGAGAAACGCAGAAAGCAGTAGAGTAGAGTTTCAACTTTACCATCATTCACTTGCAGGAAACACAATTCTTAACTTTATGTAGATTTGGTAATGGTTATGTTGCCTGTGCTGGAGATGTTCAGACACTCTATGCAACATGCATTTTTGTTATTTTTCATTATTTATCCACATGACAAATTGTTCTTCAGATGGTTTCCTAATCTGTCTCAGACCTGTCCAACAGATGCTTCTCTGTACAGAAGGCTATGTCTTCAGTGTTGCTTGTCTTTGCTTAAAGTGCACTGCTGTTACCACGATTTACTCAATTTCTATTTTCCCATGCAGGCTGAGAAGTTATACACGCCAACATTACCTTATCCGTTTACATCCCAAGAAATTTTTGAGGGGAGCATTCGGATGCCCATTGGACCTGAATTCAACCCCGGAACAGCAGTTCCAGCTCTTATTCGCCCAGAGGTCTGTCCTGAAGCATTCTATCTAATTTTAGTTTTCTCTATCTATCTATATTCTTGTTTCCCTGAAGTATACAATCCTGTATCTGAAACCCCCCTCCCGCCCATCCAAACCCAAAATATTTTTAAAAAGAAGAGGCAAGGCGTGCATCTGAAATTTTAGAATCCAATTGCATTAAAGTTATTCCTTCTGTTTATCCCTTAAATTTTAATTTGTGTATAAAAGGTTCTCTCTTGTTGCCTTCTCTGTTCTGGGGGAAGGAGTTAGTTTTGGGACTACAATTTTGAGGTGGTTTAGGTGTTTGGTTGCTTATGTTGTAATTCTTACAGGTGGTAAAGAGGAGCGGTAGTATCATAAAGCCAATCAAATTCAAGGAGGTAGATCCCCATGAAAAAGCACAAGACCACAAACGTGGTGGTGTGCAGAAAAGGAAGGGTGGTAAAAGTAAGGGCAAAGCCACAAAATAGAGGACTGTGTGGACCAGAAACATGAGGTTTGACATTCTCACGAAGACATCTTTATGGCGATTCTGCAGTTCCGAGATCCCTTGGTTGATAAATCACTACTCGGGGTCTTTCTTGCCATGTTCTTGTTTCGTCTTCACAGTTATATGGTAGAGTTTTTTCTTTGTTGCAGTTTTACACAATGAAGGCTCGCGAATCATGATAATGCGAGGCTTTACTCTCCACAGATGCAGCAAAAGGTTTTTTTTTTTTTGGTTCTAGTGTAATTCTTTAGCAGATGGTTATATAGTTCTTGTGAGTGTACCAAGTGAAGTAGCTATTTTGGGATTTGAAGGTATTTAAAATGTATAATTGGTTCAAGTGAAGCAGAGGGGATGCAAAAGTTTTGTTTCATTTGTTGCAAGTTTAGAACTTAGCTATGATTTTGTTAAAATGAATATTGAGTATTAAATATTTATGTGCCAAACAAAACCCAATATCAAGTAGTAATTAATGTGGTAGTTATGGTAGAAAATATCTTGTCATTTATTTAAACTACTGGCACAACCGAAGCAAAAATTTGACTTAATTAATTCGATTTGATTCTAACATTTGCAAAATCGAGTAAATTGATTTGGTCATCTTTCATAGAAAAAACAAACCATGAACATATCTAAAAATAGGAGGAATACATTTACTTCTTATATTTTCGAGAGAAGTATCGAGAACACCTTAAACTTGATGCAAATTATTAGTTTTGTCCCTAAATTATTGACAGCCTTAAAAACACCTCTCTACTTACTAACTAAATGTAGATGCACACTCGATCTACTACATGACATAACAAATGATCTCAAATTCTTGTAGGAACATGTGACTCTAACTAAAAAGTGGAGAGAAGTGTTGATTACACCCTAAACTTGGTGAGAATGTAGTTTAACGTGTATTTTACTCATGTTGCAAGATCTGGGGTGTATTTAAGTTCAGTTAGTCAAGTAAATGGGCGTTTTAAACTGTCAATAATTCGGGGATGAAACTGATAATTTGCGCTAAAATTAAGGATGGTTTCGATACTTCTCTCTATATTTGTTTTGTGAAAGGCGTAGTTATTTACTCATATTATAATTCCGATATAACTTATTTCATCTACCAAATAATACCTAAATGTCTCAAAGGGGTGTGTAAACGTTAGAAGGCAAATAATATATACAAAAATGTAATAAATTAGAAAAAAGAAGAAATTATAAAGACATAAATTGCAAAACACTTTCATAAGATTTTTTCACTATAAATCAAGCACCCATATGAAATTATTTTTATGCTTAATGCCTTTTTGGTCCCTTAACAAAGTTGATTATACATTCAATTTAAAATGCACATACACCATAGTAAAACAAGCTCCACTATACATATAATTCCGATGGCCCGCCAACACCATCGTCCATCCTCGTAGGTGGTGCATTAGGCGGTAATGAGGTGGGACCCGTTGGCGGAGGTGGAGGTGGAGGTCGAGGTGGTGGACACATCGTTGAAATAGGCATGCCAGGACTTGTTTTACAAGACGGAGCGGATGGAGGTAAAGGGACAAACTTTGGTAGCATGTTACCAAAACTATCGATTTGAGACTTGAATTCGAATAATTTTCTATGAGTAATAGTTGCATGACTTGAAGAATAGCAAAGAGTTGTCAAAAACAGAAAAAGAAGACACTTAAAAAGTCTACTTTCTTTGTTCATCATATCATAGAGCTAATAATATTTAGAGCTTAAAAATGTGTAGAAATATTATTGGTTTATAATTTTGTATAGGAACTATGTTATTTATATAGTTCAAAAAAGTGTGTGAACATTATTTAGTGACCTTCTTTTCTGTTGGAAGATTAATCAAGAATAATCCTAATTTTGACTTAACCACTAAGAAGTTGGGGAGTAAATTTATGAGTCATGTAACAGTTGAGTGATTAATTGATCTCTCTGAGAAGGATGAAAACCAAATAATCTCAAATTTATATCGATAACATAGATAAGGTGATGACAGGAGCCGATCCACCCTTACGCAACGGTATCAATTGACACCCCTTCATCAGAAATTATATGGTATGTAAAAGTCAAGTTTTGATTTTTTTTTATATATATATATATATATATATATATATATAAAAGTATTGATACCTCCTGACACAAGTTAAAAAATTAGTCTAGTGGTTAAGACATAAAAAATTCTTGAGGTCGTATATTCTAGTCTTATTGCCTTAATGACAATCATGGGTCCGCTACTGGGTGATGTGACACCCCTCTATGACCTCCATTCTTATTTATCTTTTTTTTTTCTTTCATTCTTTTCATTAAATAATTTATAATTTATTTATTAATTAAAATATTCAATCATATTTCGTATTCTAATTATATCTAATGAGTTACAAAAAATCTTCATCTATTTACATTCTCTACTTAAATAATATGTCTATGCAACTCCTTTGTAATTATTCTTAGAATTTTTTCCAATCTATAAATAATAATATCTAGTGACATGTTGAATGTTCATTTCCATTTTCTCATTCTTTCTTTTTATTAGTATAGTTTTTTCCTCCTTTTTAATTTTTTTTTCTTCATCAATCATGTATTTAATAATAAAAAAAGAAGAAACAAAAAAAAGATAATGTCACATATGTCCTCCACTTTGATAAAGATCATAGATATATTCTTCAAAGATTCGTCACAGAAATGTTCACGTTAGTTTGGTACAAGTCCATCAAAATGAAGGAAAGTTAATTATCTTAGAAGATTCATCAAGACTTCAAAGAGAAATGGTCATATTAGTATAAACGTTTGAATGAATTCCAAATCAAAGATTCTGTGGTTCCTCTCAATCCAAATAACTTAAAAATTTGGGCAGTTGGAGTTTTCCGTTTTGCGGCATCAATGATTCCCAAGACATATTGGCTCCAATTGAATCCATTGTAATAACTTGCTCCAAACCTGTTGACTGTAAGGACAACTTGTATACATATGATCTCTGGATTCAAGATGAAGTTGGCAGCTCTATATCTAGTCCCCATTTTTTGAGCTAGTCTATCAGTGGTGTTTAGTCTAGTCTGTTTTGCAGCTGCGCGCAACCACATAGTGAAGACTGCCTTTGGCCTGACAAAGTTTTGAAACAAGTGAAAGTATAGTTGCCTGATCATACTTTTGTTTTGCAAGACTCTAAATAAACTCCAAAATTTTCTTTACCATCCAACAAGCTTGTTGGGAAATGATCACTTAGATTCTTGGAAAGGAGTTGTTTTAATATAGTAACTTAATCCACAACTTATATTGTTTATGCTGTAGGTCCCAACAATGTTTAGCAATAGCAGCCAGCCTTATTCCATGAGTACTGATTTTGGAGAACAAACTCTTTCCCAAAGCTTTCTTGGTGATAGTATTAGTGCCCGACCATACCATACGTAGCTTCTACAATGAGCTTAATGATCACCTTACAAGGAATAATAAACAATAGGCTTGAATACCAAATAGAACAAGCTGCATTATATTCTTCCTCCATAAGACATTTTTGCTGTAATCTTCTCATCCATTGTACAAGATTAAGTTTCTTGGTAGATAGTGGAATCCCTAGATATTTGGCTTCCTAATGTCAAACCCAAAATCTGGCCTTGCACTGTGTGAGTAGTGCCTCCAAAATAAATGAAATAGTGAAACAGTAGTGTTGTAGCATGGTAATAGAGTGAAGCTCAGCACTACAGAATAGGAGAAGGTCGTCTGCAAAGCTCAAGTGTATACTTGAAATTAGCAGATTGCTTAAGATTATTCAGTAGTCTGCTAAGGTACGTATTCCATGGCTATAGCAAATTATAAGTAAGGGGAGATTGGATCCTTTTTTTGCATCAAAGGGTTTCTCCATTAATCATTATAGTATAGTTCACTCTCTTCACACATTCCATTATATATAGTATACTAACCAACATATTAAAAAGGCAATTTTTACTCAATTAACTTTGTCTTCTTATTATTATGCATATCCGACACCACTTTATGAGAATATATTGGGTACATTATTATTGTTCTTATAATTGAATATATATTATTGATACTTGTTAATATGATATAAATAACACATGATAATAATGAAACCGTATGAGAATATAATTGTTGATTGGATAAATTACCAAACATGTATAGTTTATATTTTATCTCCTTATAAATTAATTTTAAACACATATTTTAAAGGGAAAAAGGTTTGAAAAATATTCCAACTTTGACTGAAATTGCTGTTACGATACCAAACTTTGGAAATGACCTTTTATCCCCCTGTACTATTTAATAGTGTTTTTTAAAGGTATATATGTGCCTACGTGGACGTCATAAACATTACATCATTTTAAATAATAATGTGTCCACGTGGGCACATATATACCTTTAAAATACACTATTAAATAGTGCAGGGGGTAAAAGGTCCTCCATAAAATTGATATCGTAACAACAATTTCGACCAATATTAGAATATTTTTCAGACCCTTTTCTCTATTTTAAATAATTGGTAGTAAAAGTTATCAAACTTGTATTGTTTATATTGTAATTGATTCATGTATCTATTCTTGATATCATAGCTAAGAATAAAAAATATGATGCTTCACCTTTCTTTGTTAAAAAAATGCATTTATTAATATTCCTTTTTAATTGAAGAAATTCTCATTTATGTGTTATAAATTATTTATCGTTTTGACATTGTAGATGAGATGTATATATATAATGAAGAGTTATTTTATGGTTATGTTATGATAAATGTGCGTATGTGATTAATGTGTATCTAACCTTATAATTATTTAAAGTAGACATTATTTATTTTAATTTTTCACATTAAAGAAGGAGTTATGTTTTGAAGAGTTATTATCAAATGTTATTTTTTTAGTAATGACTATAATAATAATTAGATTAACGTTATGAACTCTTTCACTACTCTACATGTGTTAGGGAGAAATATTGATCCAACTCCTGATATACCTATCTATAACTTGACACTATATGTACTCTAAAAAAATTAATATTTTGTCACTCTATGATCATTTTTATGTAATCGAGTAGATAAGAAAACATCAAATTATTAATGATATCATGACTTATTCTAAATATACATTTTATTTATTTTATGTGTTTCAATTCTTTTATTTTTTATTGCAAAGTATAATCTCTAATGTAATGTTTTACCATCACATCGAAGAAGATAAACGAGACAAGATCCTTGAATTCAGGAGAATGAAATTCATCCCTTCTTTTGCATACATTTCTTCCAAACAAAATCGATCGATCATGTATGTGTGTGTGATCTCATTGCTGTCTTTTTGAGTTTGTTGAAATTATCAAAGTTTGAGGTACCGTTAGTTCTTTAATGTTTAATCCGTTTTATCTTGAAAGGAATTAATCTACAATCTCGGATACTTAAGGAGATTAAATTAATTTCTTAAGGATACACCACAACCCTGTGGACTCGAATAGTTTTCTTTTTGTCTTTCTGTTTCATCTTTACTGTTTCTGTTTTGCTAACCTGAATACATAAAATAACAAGCTTTAGAATTTTTATTTTTTATTTTTCTGTATTTGAGATCTTTAACTTCTAATTCAAAATCATTGTGATACCACATTTCTAGCGAATTTTGGGATGAATACAAAGTTCAATTCTTAAGCAGGCAACTTAATATGTTCAACTATATTTTCTGTAGTAAGTTTTTTTGGATGAGTAAAATTTTTTTTTCTTCCCATGTGCATTCAGGAATTGCACCCCTTCAGTTTTCTTTTTGGCGAAAAAAACTATTTTGTGCATATAAAGGCCAACATGTGCACTTTAATTATTTTTCTATATTTTTTATTTTTATCTAACTATGAGAAGAAGTAAATGAACAGATGTTGCCTCCTCATAATATTTGACTATGAATTTAGTTTCTCGTTGAATTCAATACTTCTAATAAATATTGGAATATGATGGAAGCTGGAAAAAATTAGCAAGAAAAGTGACTTGCATGAAATCATTGCCGATAGATAGAATATGATTTAATGGGAGTAAAAATCAGGTTCTATCTTTATTTTTCTTGATTATTTCTTTTTCTATCCTTTATAAGTTATAAGGTTTATTTCATAAATGTTAGGATAGATGTTCTTTATGTGATGATCTCAGAATATAAAAAAAAAACTTTTATACTTTTTACTTCATGTGAAATTTGATTGTGTCTGATTTTTGGAGACTAAAAATTGATTTTTTACTCCTATGGTTTGAAGAATATAAGAACTTCACCAAATAAATCATACTATGCATTTAGTTTGAAGAATATAGAAACTTCATCAATTTATTAAACACTCCGTTTGAATGAATATTCCGACTTGAAGAGTTTAATAACTTCGTTAGAAATATTAAAGCTAACAATTTGAAGAATATAAAAACTTATAGATTTAGACTTTCTGTTAGTGCAAGTACTTTAAAGTTCTGACGAAGTTATTGATATCCTTAAAGGTTTGAACCACAACTCCATGTGTCAAACTGAAAATATCACACATATCATATTATTTGTAGCTTAGAAAATTCAGTATTTGCTTTAGCACGTTTATGTCCATGTGCTCATTCTGATTTCATGAATATTTACAAAATCAACCCTTTAGATTTTGCTTGAAGCGGCACCACTTCTATATTCATATATGTGAAATTAGCTACTACGTCTCTGTTACTGTAGACATTTTCTAATTTCATTAAGAATTAATTCAACCTCCGTGTAACAGTGTGTACTATGGAAATTGTCACTATGCCCCTCCTATTTCAAGCATTTAACAACTCCTCAACTTCTTATATTGTACAATATGTAGTACACATAACAACTCCTCAACTTCTCATATAACAATACGTAGTACATATGAATCAAGACTCTAAAAAGAAGACTCATGCTTTAGCAACACAAAGTAACTTGTTATTACCCGTTGAACTTGTATTATTAGAGTGTATACTAACTCAAAGTTGGGTTTCCATCACTTGTGTTTAGTTTAAGGATTTTAGCCTTATTTATTCACACATTTATTATATTGTATATATCTTTTGAAACTAGATTTTACAAGATTCATACAAATCATAAACAAATCTTTTATATAGGCATATCACAAGTATCATCATTATCGCAGTAGCTTAGAATATTTGCATCAGTTGTGGCCACAACATTTCAAAATCATATTGTTTCAACTATTCCATTTCTTTTCAAGCATCTATATGCTAAATAATTCTTATTCCACTATGAAATTCAAGTCTATTTTGATGCAAAACTTATGATACCTTCATACACGTTACAAATCTAACTTATATGTATTTTATCATTATCATTAGATGATTCACACCAATTCGTCTATATATGAATGGTCATGTCTATAAAAAGTTATCTTACAACACATGCTTTTTTCCCCTTAAAAAATCACAACATTTAAAATGATAATACTTCATGAAATTACACAATATTTCTATCAAGACTTATAACTTAATAATCATAATAGTAGTTTAATTAACTAATTATTGTTAAAATTGTCAAGTTAATACACCAAAGATATATCTTAAGTGGGTGTTGAAGAATTAATTTATATCTTAAAATTCTTCAAATATTATTGATTATTAATCATAATCCAAGAACCCCCAAACTTTGAATGTTTCAAATGTCCCTTTTGTAACTCGTGTTGACATCTAATTAATTAACATCAACAGATCATCTTGTTGTCAAGTTTATTGTGTTCCAAGGCTATAACACATGAGCATTCAATAAGAAACAAAGTATTCAACCTTTAATGAACGCAAAATGATCTAGCAAGGATTGTCATTTCTCTTAATTTTAAATTATTCTAACAACTTTCAAGTATCGATATTATCCATCAAAATAAAGGAATACATATGTATTATCTCATAGCTTGAAAATAAATCACATGATCTTTATGCAATACAATTATGCCATAATAGTTTTCTTTGGCCAAAATAACAAATTTATAATAAGCATTCTAAATATATTATTCTTAAACTTATTTAAAATGCATTTCGATATCATAATAAATAAATTATTTATCCCAACATTTATGAAAAACCATTTTTCAAAAGTTTCAAAGAATAAAATTTCATAAATAAATAATAAGAGAAGTTAAGAAAGCAGAACCTGATATATGTCATTTCCTTTGTGATCCATTGTTGGCTCACTTTTGCCATATGACTTGTTGTCGTAGAATCATATTTTAAATCACTCTGATCTTTGTTTACTTACAACCACACTTCCTCAAGAATTCAAGGTTCTTGTCTCGTTTATCTACTTCAATCTCAATATCTCTTTAAAATTGTTAGAAATAATTGTAGGATATATAATTGAAGAAGAAAACAACTTTGAGGCGTGTAATAACTTTTTTTTAAAGAGATATTGAGGTAAATACAAACAATTCTCTTCAAGGATACAACAAAGCCCTTGGATGTACTTGCAGATTTTTCTTTTGGCTACTTCTAGAGAGTCTTTATATTTATAGATCTTAAGAAATGACTCTTCATAAGAGTCATGTTATTTCATGAACATGTGACTTTTCATAAGAATCATGTTCTTTCATGAACAAATGATTTTTCATAAGGTTTATGTTCTTTCATGACCATATGACTTTTCATAATAGTCATGTTCTTTCACGAACAAATGTGTCTGTTCAATTTAAGACTTCTATATATTATAAAATAACTAACATCATATATGATGCAAGTACACATTAGATGAATCTCAAGATGAAAAATCAAATACAGTATTAAATAAAACCAAACAAAAAGAAGAAGATCTAAGTAACTTCTTAATTTCGTGTTTAACTATGTTGAAACATAATTCAAATATTTTTGTTACTTCTATGTGTCACAAGTATATTTTTAATTGTTTGTATTAGAAATCAAGCCGTTTACACAAAAACAAAGTTATGTAATTTATAATCAATTAAATTTAATGTTACTTTGGTTAAATTGATATTTTATTGTTATAAAATTTATTGAATTTAATAAAAATATTACAATAATTAGATGGTCAACTATTAAAACTTTTTATATTTTTCTTCCTTTTATCGACAATGTTACGCTGAAATTACAGTTTGAAAATATTTTCTAGCAATTTTCTGAACAGACAACATCAGGACCCTAATTTGATTTGTATTATTTTCTTTTTATACATTCTTATTGAAAAATAATAATGAGCGCCATCAATTATTCAAAAATATATTTAATTCCAAGTATTCTTTTAGAACTTATTGAGATGTGATGTTGTTAAATCTTTTTATAATTAATTCCTTATAATTTTTGTTTTCCATTTGTCAATCAACTAATACATCTTTCTTGGATTTTTGATGATCATAGGTAACATTTTATTGATTTTTATTTTGAAAAACATGGTTCAACACTAATATATTCTCACTTTTTAAAATGAAGTCATCACCATTGATATATAACCTTTGGCATGGAAGGATTTGACTTTGACACTCATTATGTTTATTAAAAAGTTAGATTTTATATTGGTCCTACAAACTTTGCAGTCAAAAAAGTTCTGGACAAATATATTTACAAAGATATTCATATGCTAATGTTCACGAAAACTGAGAAACTTTTTTTGTGACCCGTAAACGTTAAAGTGGCTTGAATCTGATAGAAGCTATGAACATTATTCACTAGGTAATTACAGATGATTCTACAAAATTTGGACTCAAAGAATTCTGAATCCGTAAACGCTAAAAGAAATGACGTGGATCCTGTGAAAGCTAGGAATATCATTTACTAGGTAATTATGGATGATCCTGTCAAATTTGGAGTCAAAATTTCCGACAAGCGTATTTAATAAATATTCATAGACAAATACTCATGAAAGAAAAATACTCAATTTCCATTTCAAATAATGTTTTTTTAATATTTGATTAATTTTTATTTGAACTATATTTTTATCATGTACATATAAATAAATTTTGTACATTAAAAAATAAATAGTCTTAATCATTCAATGTTCAAATTCTAAGAAAATATCTTAATCATTCAGATGTATATTTAGATTTTAATAAAAACAATGGAGACCTAACAAAATTTATGTATACAACCTTCAACATCTATCACAAAATTAGGAATTTTGAAAATAATTTCTTTCTTATTTTTCTTCCTAATCATAGCCGCGTTTTTTCCAGCACCATCAAGAACTATTGCTCATTCACCATAACAGTGAAAAACCATTATCATATAAAAAAGAACAAATAAGAAGTTAATTAAGAAGATTTTTTAAAAATCACGAACAATAAATTTGCAATCTATTTCATTTCAATAATTTCAAATTAGTCGATAAAATTAAATATTCGCTTTCAATAGTATGATACATCGATCTAGATGCACATACAACAAAGTAACACTAATTTTACTATATATATAATTTCAACGGACGATTCAATCGCCGATGGTGCATTAGGGGGTGAGGCTCGCAACATCGTCCACCATCTCTGGTTGTGGGAAGGGACATGAAGGAGGTGTGCCAGGACTTGATCTACAAGATGGAGCAGATGGAGGTATTGGTACACCTTTTGGTAACATTTGACCAAAAATACTTGAAGATGTTTTAATCTCAATTTGAGACTTCAAATCCAATAGCTTTCGATTAGTAATTGCATGACTTGAACAATAGTAAAGAGTTGTCAAAAACAGAAAAAGAAGGCTCTTCGAAAGTTTACTTTGTTTGTTCATCATATCTTAGAGTACTATTCAGAATTTAGAATGTGATTTTTTAATTGTGAATGAGCTATGTTGTTTATATAGATAAAAGAAAAGTGTGTGTCATTATTGAAAGATTTGCTTTTATTAGAAAATATATATATCATTAACTAATATTCATAACTAGACTCCAAAATAAGAATGAAAATGAATTAAATAAATTTGACTCATGGTTATTTTTCATTAAACACAAGAATATGAATTGAGTCTTTATTCAAAGACAGACCATTCATAGAATTAGTGGCCTAAAGTAAAGTTAAATTAGAGGTCTTAAATGTTAAGAAAAAAAGTCATTTAGTCTTTATTGTGAATTCATTAATCTTAGAAAAAAATATATTTGATCTTTATTTTGAAAAACATCTTTGAAATGAGCGTCATTTAAATAATATATTCTTACACATCAAAGTAACTATCATATGACATTTTGTATTTAGAAGAACATTCAACAAATCAACTATAATTCTAATTTAGGACATTTCACGATCTTATAATTTATAAGTTCACAACGTGATGCATCATAGAAATCTAGAGGTACATGAACTTGATTCAAAATAATTGGAATGGAAAGATACAACAATTAATAAAATACAAATATTATTATTTACTTCTTTATTAATACCTCAACGATAATATTATTTGAGTCAGCCTTCCAAGATTGAAAGCTAATATCACTAGTCTAAAAGGTCCAAAGCAAAAGGGAAGATAATATCGAGAGACAAAGACTTCTACTTTATTTGACAGTGGCGGAGAATACCACTCTATTAATAATTTAAAAAAAAAGTAACAGTGCTAAATAAAACTTTGATCTTTTTTGTTATTCCTCTCTTAAGATCTTGTTGCATATGAAAAAAAAAAAACAACAACATAGGTTAAGAATTAAGATGGACAACATTCTTAAATAGAAAAAAACACAATTAAAACTAAGACACATAAAAGAAACATTTATCTAATAAAAGGGTCATCAAGGATCCAATTGCTTACATAATTCGATATACGTAAGATAAACAAGTCTATTTTTAGCCGCAGTTCTGTGAATCTTTGTGTGCTTGCAAAAATATTTGAGTTGATCTATCTTGCAACATCCAATTGTTTGTCCTAATAGCAAAAATAGCCAATTAATTGACACATACTTTGAGATAATTGGCTTAACACAATTTCTTTGTTTGCAATATTTGCAATTAGGCAATTTAGGGTCCATCCAAATTGGTGGTGCCCTATCATGCATATTTTTCTTATTTTTGAAGATGAACTTAGCAATCTCATTGAACTTCTCTTGCAAATCGTATTGAATTTTATATTCTTGCTGACATTTCTTGCATTGAACGTCACCCGATATATTAGTAATTTCCTTCGATACGAGATAATCGAGAGTGTGGATTATGGCATGTCTTGAGGTTGCCCAAGGATACGGTGGAGTGATTGCTTCATTCTTTTCTTCTACAGTAGATTGTGTAGACGTAGACGTCCTTCTCATTTGTCCATTAGTCAAACCAACTCTTATACAAGCTCCTTCGTTGTTGACATTACTAAGAGGAGGAGGAGGTGGTAATGGTAACGATAGTGGTGATGCACCTAAGTTAGGCAAAGTGTTAATTGAGAGTGAAAGAGTAAGAAAATCATCTTCATAGTTATTCATATTTTTTTATTCTCGAAAAAGGAAATGAATAAAGAAAATTATGAAGATTACTCTTTGATAGAAGATTATATATATCTTTTTTTTTTCAAGCAATAATAACAATTTGTAGTAAAAATAGGACATTTAGTTTTATTCAATTTCTACAAAAGTTAAAACTCCAACAGTAGATGTGAAAAGAAAATTTAACCT
The DNA here is from genome assembly GCF_019186545.1 of Solanum stenotomum. Taxonomy (NCBI): domain Eukaryota; kingdom Viridiplantae; phylum Streptophyta; class Magnoliopsida; order Solanales; family Solanaceae; genus Solanum; species Solanum stenotomum. The sequence continues at coordinate 50,674,462 of NC_064288.1, forward strand.
TAGTAATTTTATCATTTTTTAATTTCTTTTACCAATTAATCCGCCATATTTGCAATTATCTTCACTACAAAATGTGCATTTATTTATAACTTTTCATTTCGTGGTGTTTGAAACAATTTTGTCTTATTCATATTATAACAATATATCTACCATCAATGATTTTATACGCAAATTTTCACTTTATAATAATTAATTTTTTTTAATTAGTGTTATCTTTTTGTATAATTATTGGAATATATAAGAAAAATTAAATATTATTGACAATTTTTTTTTTAAAAAAAATTGATACTATATACCATATTATTAATACTCAAAACATATGAAAATTTAGTTATTATTAATTACATCACAACATGGCTTCAAAAATTCAATAAAATGATATATGGGAAGAAAGGGACTCAATAATTCCTTTATTTTGAATATATATTTCGTGTCCGAAAATTAATGAATATACACTATTAGAATGGGACATAGGTCATAGTATAATTACCTCTACGATTTATATGGGACGTAGTTAATAACAATAACAACTACTACATAGTCCAAACAAGTTGAAGGCTATGAAAGTGCGAGAAAATATTTATGAATAAAATTTAAAGAAAATAATGGAAAATTTTTAAAATAATATTTACCTAATAAAAAGGATGAGTGGGTTTAATTAACAATTTGTAGGATTGACTCCTTTTTTATCGAGTCAATTGCCTTTGGATATTTTGAATATTTCTTTGTACTGCCCAATCATATTTCTTTGTACTGCAACATCATATTTCTTTGTACTGCAAAATCATGGAAAATGTAACGGGTTTAAATTTTGGAAAAATTACGTAATTATACTATTTAAGGAAACATAATTTCTAAAAAAAAAAAGAAAATCTCTTAATATCCAGATACATCACTCTATATTTAACAAATATATTATAACTTTGTTTGTATACAATATATCTGAAACAAATGTAGTTCATGCAATTTCATGTTTCTTTCCCTTTATTTTGTTGGACCAACTTTTAATAGATTGTGCACACCTTTCAATTTTGCAATAATAATAATAAAGAATATTTTTTGTTACATATAATAGTTTTAATACACAAGAAAAATACGGAGTAATGTTATTAAAGGCTCGCTTAAAAAACACTTAAGCTCGATGAAAGTTGTGTGATTTTACTATAATAAAAATAACTTTTAGCAATAATAATTAAACACATTGACTAAGAGTGCTTTAGCCTTTACCTGCATTAATTAATTGTTATTGGATGCAATGTCACTATAGACTTTAGTGACATTTACAAAGAGTGTTAATTGTTGTTAAAAGAACATATTTAACGACAATTAAACTATAATCATTAATTATTGCCGCTAAAAATCATTTTTAATGTAGTGTTTGTGCAGCTTAAATCGTTGGCACTTTAATGAGGGCGTCATCATTGGACTCATTCTTTTAAGGGTTCAACACTAGATAAAACAACACTCTCCTCACTTTATATTACTTCAAAATTGAACCGAACCGACCTATACGCAGCCCTAAGCAACAGGTCAACATGCTTGCTTTGGCATCTAAGGGTAGTTCGGTAATTTTTTGTTTTTTTCTTTTCATTTTATTTTTTGTCTTATTTATTTAGTCTTTCATATATTTCAAAATTACGTAAAAACTCTACAAATCATGACAATTGACAACTTAAAATATTTTTAAAAAAAGACATAAAAAAATTGATTGACTCTTGAAATCAATTTACCGGTGTCGTATAAAATGAGACAAAAGAAATAACATGTATTACTTGAAAACTACATAAAAAGTATTGCATATCTCAACAATTAAGAATTTTTTTGAAAAAAAAAAACTACATAATAAGAGAGAATTTATTGATGCCAAAGCAGTTAACAGGTAAGTAATGACCATTAGGCCATTTTGAGTACTAGAGCTTGATGCCAAGACTTGATGAAATATTGTTAATGAAGTGGAAAGTGATGACAAAAAATGGTGAATTAACTATATTGTGGGATCGGGTGCCATGAGCCGACACGATACATTTGAATTGGATGCCATGAACCGGCACGATATTATTGAATCGGGTGTCACGTTCTGACACGATAATATTAAAGAAAAATATATTAAAACAACTTAATATACTCAATCTTCAAGAACCCATTTCCCGAAAAAACGTGGTGTGGAGGCTTAAATTCTCTTCTCTGCTCTTGATATTGTTGGCTAATTACGTACTTGCTTCATTGTTGTCGACACTTGTTCACATTACTTTTCCTTGCCACCTGCTAAGTGCTATAGTTGATTTTCTATTGTTACTTTATGAATATTAGTTTCTATTTTGAATCGGCGATGATATTTACTCAGTATGAGTTGCCTTGTACTGATCCCTACTTGTATTTTTCTTTGTTTTCCTTTTGTGGAGTAATTGAGTGTACCGGTGGCTTTGACTCACCCTCAACTCTAACCAGTCTCTAGCACATCAGATTCAAAGGTGAGATATTCCTTCTAGCTCACATTAAATTCTTTCAATCATGGCATGATTTCCTTAGTTAATTATTTGGGCACAAACCATTTATATATCTATTGTGGTGTTTTTTATACTCCCAAACTTGGTATTTGTGGATTAGATGTCTTTGATATGATGACTTTCAGGTTTTGGGAATGATATATAATAGATTCTAGTTGATTTTTTTTTCTTACATTAATAAGATTTGAGTTTCCGCATTATGGTTGTATTTTGTAAGTTGAACAATTGTTATAAATTGGGTTTGAATTCGTTGGTTCGCCCACCTAAAAGATTAAGTGTGTGTGTCATTCATAACTCGTTTTGGGTTGTGATGAGGTCAACATGCATGCTTTGGCATCTAAGGGTAGTTTGGTAACTTTTTGTTGTTTTTCATTTTAATTTGTTTGTCTAATTTATTTAGTCTTTCGTATATTCAAAGATTACATTAAAACATTATAAATCATGACAATTGACAAATATTTTTATAAAAAAACATACAAAAATTTGATTAGCTCTTGAAATTAATTTATCGATGTCACATAAAAATGGGACAAAAGAAGTTATATGTATTATTTGAAATTTAACTATGTAAAAAGTTTTGTATATCTCAACAATAAAGAACATTTTTTTTCAAAAAAAAATAAAATATATATATATATATATATATATATATATGAGGTAATTTCTTGATCTCAAAGCAGACAACACTTGATCTCAAAGTAGACATCTAAGGGCAGTTTGATAAAAAAAAATTGTCCTTTCTCCATTTTAATTTGTTTATTTTTTTTAGTCTTTTATATATTTAAAAATTGCATAAAAACACTAGAAATCATGATAATTGCGAACTTAAAATATTTTAAAAGTTATATAAAAAATTCGATTGATTCTTAAAATTATTTGTCGGTGTCACATAAAATGAGACAAAAAAAATAACATATATTATTTAGAAACTACGTAAAAATTATTATATATCTCAACAATTAAGAACTTTTTTTTAAAAATAAGGCAACATAATAAGAGGAAATTTCTTGACAAAACAAGCATCAGGTCAATATACATGCTTTGGCATTTAAGGATAGTTTGGTAATGTTAATTTTATTTATTTTAATTTGTTTGTCATATTTATTTAGTCTTTCATGAGTTTGAAAATTGACAACTTGTAATATTTGTAAAAAAACATATAAAAAATTTGATTGACTCTTGAAATTAATTTATCGATATCACATAAAATGGGACAAAAGAACATATATTATTTGGAAACTACATTGTATATCTCAACAATTAAGAACTCTTTTTATATAACTATATATAGTAAAACCTCACTAAATTAATACTCGACAAATTAATAATGTCTCTAAGAAAATATTTTCCTCCGGTCCTGACTTGGGCCAATGGAAAAAACCACTTATTTCGATAAAATAATAAGATAATATATATTCAGAAGACCCTTATATAAATATATGATCCCATTAATATTATAAATTAATAATTATTTAAAAGTACAAGTATATCTAAGACAATTTAGTGAAATTTGATTTTATTGTGTATTAGTTTTTGTTAAACTCTAAATCTAGTTGAAGTTCATCTCTACATTTTCTTATTGCATTCAAAAGTTTCAGTGTTGTCTTTTCGAACTGCACCATAAAATTGTGAAGAGATCTAGATGCGATAAGTGTTTCCTTACGCATAAATGGTTCTTAAGGTATTGCATCATCTTCAACTTCATCATTAACATTATATTTTTACGGTATCCACAATTTCTTCAAATCTTTGAATCTCTAAACATGTGTCATTTTTACCTGGGGAATTCAATAGGTTATTGATGTCCATTTTACTAGGGTAACCGAGAACATTAATTATGACCTCAAGTTCATGAATAGCGTTTTTACAAGTGGGTTCATTCAAATTCTTTGAGATCTTATCCTCCAAACAAATTTTGCAGTGTTGAAAATAATTTGATATTGTCTCTTGCTGAACAATTGTCGTCCAAGCCGGGATTGCAAACTTGATAGCATCCAAAACATTAATCTTTTTTGAATTAGTTTGTCCCACTTTATAGCCTTTTAATATCCAATAATAAAATTTGTTGCAATAATCCATATAATCCATCTTGAAAGCTCTTATTATCCTAGTATCACAAGGTTGAACCTTAAAACACTCTTTAAATTAATAAATATTAATTTATTGATTAAATAATATCTCTACAAAATATAATATTTCATGATCCAAACTATATTAATAGTGAGGTTTTACTGTAATAAGAGGGAATTTTTTGATGCCAAAGTAGGCAACATGGACAAAAGAAGTAACAACTGTTATTTGAAACTACCTATGAAGTATGGTATATCTTAACAATTAAGAACTTATTTTTTTTAAATAACTATATAATAAGAAGGAATTTCTTGATGCCAAAGCAGGCATCAGGTCAACATGCCTTCTTTAGTATATAAAGGAAATTTGGTAAAAAAAAATTAGTTTTTTTAGTTTGTTTGTCTTATTTCTTTAGTATTTCATATGTTTTTAAAAATATGTAGAAACAATATAAATCATGACAATTGATAACTCAAGATATTTAAGAAAATATTATATAAAAAAAATTGATTGACTCTTGAAATTAATTTATCGATGTCACATAAAATGGGACAAAAAAAGTAACATATATTATTTGAAAACTATGTCAAATGTATTGTATATTTCAACAACTAGGAACTTTATTTTAAAAATAACTATATAATAAAAAGGAATTTCTTGACACCAAAGCAGGAAGCAGGTCTACATGTCTGTTTTGGCATCTAAAGGCAATTGGTAACTTTTTGTTGTGTTTTTTTCATTCAATTTATTTATCTTATTTATTTAGTCTTTCATATGTTTAAGAATACGTAAAAACAATATAAATCATGTATCATGGTGAGGATATACGTACTGATCCTCCAACTCATTACGGAGGGTTTTGTAGAGTTTTTTCAAAAAGTCTATCCGCAAGCCATATTACCAAAATATTTATGGGCTAACACGTGAAAATTTGAGAAATCGCCTAATTCCTGTGAAAATTTGAGAAATCGCCTAAATATGTTGTGGATCATGGTGAGACTATACGTGCAACTCCTCCAACTCATTACGGAGGGTCCACGAAAAGTTTTCAAAAAAATCGCATGATGTCATATCACTAAATTAATTATGGGCTAACATACATGAAAATTTGAGAAAATCATCTAATTCTTGTTAAATGACCCCTAAATGCAAAAATATGGCAGAGATCATGATGAAACTATATGCACAGACCCTTTAACTCATTATGGAGAATCTCACAAATATTTTTCAAAAAAATCATTTGAAAGTTATACACCAATATGTTAATGAGTTAACACATATGAAAAAATTCAGAAAATCGTCTAGATACTATTAAATGACCCCTAAATGCCAAAATATTTTGTGGAATATGGTGAGACAATACTTATTGATCCTGCAACTCATTACAGATGGTCTCGTAAAGATTTTTCAAAAAATGCCTAAAAATCATATCATCAGAATATTCATGGGCGAACACAAATGAAAAATAAAGAAAATTGCCTAATTCCTGTTAAATGGCCCCTAAATGCCAAATAAGTTGTGGATCGTGTGAGTCTATACATACTGCTCCTTCTACTCATTACGGAGGTTCTCGTAAATACTTTTCAAAAGAGTTTTCCGAAATCCGTATTATTACCAAAGAATCCATGGTTAACACACTGAAAATTGACAAAATCGTCTGATTTCTCTTAAATGACCCTTATATCCCATAATATGTCGTGGATCATGGTGAGACTATATGTACTACTCCTCCAACTCATCACAAAGGTTCACATAAAGATTTTTCTAAAAAATCGCTCGAATGTCATATCACTAAATATACTAGGCCAACACACACGAAAAACTGAGAAAATTACTTAATTTCTGTTAAATGACCTATAAATACCAAAATATGTCCTGGATCATGGTGAGGTTATACTTATTACTCCTTCAACTCATTATGGAGGGTCCCATAAAGATTTTTTTTTTTTAAATCGTTTGAAAACATATCATCAAAATATTTATGGGATATGATACACCAAAAAATTGAGTAAGTCTTCTAATTCCTGTTAAATGTCCCATAAATTAAAAAATATGTAGTGGGTCGTGGTGAGGCTATACGTACTCTTCTTCCGACTCATAATGGAGGTCCCTTAAAGTATATTTAAAAAAATAGCCCAAAAGGCATGTCACCAATATATTCATGGACTAAAGTTTTCGCAAATGTTTTTTTTCTTTTTTTGGTTCAATATGTACTTTTCAAGATGAAATGAGGCGGAAAAAGTGAAATTAGGGGTTTAATTGGTCTATGTGGAGGCGGGGTGTGTTTGGCGTGCACATGTGAAGTCCATGTGGCATTTTAGCACACACATGGATGTTTTTTGTTAAACAGAAGGGAAAGTGTGGTCCAATAGTTAGACGGGACATTTTTGAGCTGAAATATAGTTTAAGGGTATATTTCAGCTATTTCGAATAGTTTAAGGGTAGTTTTGACCATTTTTCGTAGTCGTCCATGTGGAGTGGGGGTCTGTTTGGCGTGCACATGTGGCGTCCATGTGGACTTAACACACACATGGATACTTTCGTTAACTAGAAGGGTAGGTATGACCCAATAGTTTGACGGAAAGGGTATTTTTGAGTCGAAATACTGTTTAAGGGTATATTTAAGCTATTTCGAATAGTTTAATGATAGTTTTGACCATTTTCCATTTTGAATATATAATTAGTGTCCAAAAATTAATGAGTAAATACTATAAAAAAAAAAGGGAAATAGGTCATAATATAATTATCTCTGCGATCTAAATGGTATAACCATTAATAACAATAACAACTACTACACGGTCCAAACAAGTTAAAAGGCCATAAAATGTCAGAAAATATTTATAAATAAAAATTAAGGAATGGTTATAAATATAGTGAATGTCTATTATTTGTCTTATTTATTTAGTCTTTCATATGTTTAAAAATACGTAAAAACAATATAAATCATGGATCATATGGTGAGGATATACGTACTGATCCTCCAACTCATTACGGATGGTCCTGTAGAGTTTTTTTTTTTCAGAAAACCTACCCGAAAGCCATATTATCAAAATATTTATGGGCAAACACATGTGAAAATTTGAGAAATTGCCTAATTCCTGTAAAATGACCATCAAATGCCTAAATATGTTGTGGAACATGGTGAGACTGTACATACAACTCTTCCAACTCATTACGGAGGGTCCACGAAAAGTTTTTCAAAAAAATCGCATGATGTCATATCACTAAATTATTTATGGGCTAACACACACAAAAATTGAGAAAATCGTCTAATTCTTGTTAAATGACCCCTAAATGCAAAAATATGGCAGGGATCATGATGAAACTATATGTACAACTCCTTTAACTCATTAAGGAGGATCCCACAAATATTTTTCAAAAAGATCATCTGAAAGTCATACACCAATATGCTCATGAGTTAACACATACAAAAAAATTTAGAAAATTGTCTAGATACTATTAAATAACCCCTAAATGCCAAAATATTTCGTGGAATATGGTGAGACAATACTTATGTTCCTGCAACTCATTACAGATGGTCTCGTAAAAATTTTTCAAAAAATGCCTAAAAGTCATATCATCAAAATATTCATGGGCAAACACAAATGAAAAATAAAGAAAACTGCCTAATTTCTGTTAAATGGCCCCTAAATGCCAAATAAGTTGTGGATCGTGTGAGGCTATACATACTGCTCCTTCAACTCATTACGGAGGTTCTCGTAAATACTTTTCAAAAGAGTTTCCCGAAATTCGTATCACCAAAGAATCCATGGTTAACACACTGAAAATTGACAAAATAATCTGATTTCTCTTAAATGACCCTTATATCCCATAATATGTCGTGGATCACGGTGAGACTATATGTACTTCTTCTCCAACTCGTTGCAAAGGTTCACATAAATATTTTTCTGGAAAATCGCTCTAATGTCATATCACTAAATATACTAGGCCAACACACACGAAAAACTGAGAAAATTACTTAATTTATGTTAACCCATAAATGCCAAAATATGTCCTGGATCATGGTGAGGTTATACTTATTGCTACTTCAACTCATTATGGAGGGTCCCGTAAAGATTTTTCCAAAAAAAATCGTTTGAAAACATATAATCAAAATATTTATGGGCTATGATACACCAAAAAATTGAGTAAATCTTCTAATTCCTGTTAAATGTCTCATAAATTAAAAAATATGTAGTGTGTCGTGGTGAGGCTATACATACTCTTCTTCTAACTCATAATGGAGGCTCCCTTAAAGTATTTTAAAAAAAAATTCCCAAAAGGCATGTCACCAATATATTCATGGACTAAAGTTTTCGCAAATGTTTTTTTTCTTTTTTTTTTTGGTTCAATATATACTTTTCAAGATGAAATGAGGGGGAAAAGAGTGAAATTAGGGCTTTAAGTCATCTATGTGGAGATGGGGGTGTGTTTGGCGTGCACATGTAAAGTCCATGTGGCATTTTAGCACATACATGGATGTTTTTGTTAAACAGAAGGGCAAGTGTTGTCCAATAGTTAGACGAGACATTTTTGAGATGAATTATAGTTTAAGGGTATATTTCAACTATTTCGAATAGTTTAAGGGTAGTTTTGACCATTTTTCGTAGTCGTCTATGTGGAGGGGGGTCTATTTGGCGTGCAAATGTGGCGTCCATGTGGCAATTTGTAACATCGCACAACTAGAAAGAGTTAGAATTAGAAAGAGTCAATTTTTGGAAATAATAAAAATCTGGAAAAATGGTTTAGTTAAGTTTGAGTTTTTGGTCAATTTCAAATGATCTTAACTTCTAGCTCAGGATGAGTTAGGTGTGTTTACAGATACGGTAAGAAAGATCTTTCCAACGCCGCCAAATTTGCGCGATTCTGAGTACGTATGAGTGAGTTATACCCATTAGAAATTGGGTTGTTCGAATAAGGAAACGTCCAATCCGGATTTTTAAAGGGTGTTTTGGTCTTTTCCATACCCTATTATTTTAATTCATTTTTGGTGAATTAATTAAGGATCAAAACTGAATTGGTTTAGTTTAGGCAATTGGAGATTTACGCTAGGGTTTTTGGAGAAAGAATGCAAGAGGAGAAAAGAGAAGAAAGAGCAAAGTTCGTCGTTCTTGAAGGTTTAGCTTGTGGATTTCAACAAGGGTTGATCCCTAAAGAGGTATGTGAGTCTTTCATAGCGTTGGGTTCGTTCACCCATGCGCCAAGCATGTTTATTTCAGCGAAGTTTGTTCTAGAAAGTTGAAAGTTGATGAATCTTGAATGGTGTTCTTGAATTTTGTTTTCCGTTCTTGAATTGGGTTGAATTGAGAAGTTTCTGAGGTCTTTACGTCGAGTTTTAGAGTTTCTTAGGTTAGGTTCTTGGGTTCGTATGTTGAGTATCGGAATCTAAAAGGAACTTCAGAAGAATAGTCGAGTTTGGGCGAATTGGGGCTGGAAAACGAGGAAGAAAAAAGTCGGACAAGAAATAGGTTCCAGGTCAGCGTCGTGGACCTGTTCCTTTAGAGTGAAAATTTTCTTTCCGTGTTGCGGAGAGGACGTAGACTCCTTTGTTTCAAAATTAAATTTCACAATCAATTATTGTCGCACCCTATTTCGAACCAGTCGAAACAGTTCACAACATAATATTGCTGACACTCTGATTTTTGAAAAAATTGTTTTGTTTTGTTTTATAGTCGCCACCTAAATTTTAAGGAAAATATTAGGAAAACCATTTTTTAATATGTAAATGTAAACTCGGTTTTGATTTGCGAAACCAGTGAGATTCTGAGTAAGGGTTTTGGTTACTCGAGGGGAAGGTATTAAACATCCCTCAGAGCCTATCCGAAGATAGTCCTTAAACTCAATTTAGGAAAATATAATTAGGAAAACCTGTTTATTTGTTTATTTATTTATTTATTTTTAAAAAAATCAATGGTAAGTAAATTTTATTATTTTAAGAAAAGAGTAAAATACAAGGTACGACGTATATATGCCTATAAAATTAATAGCAGTATGTTTATCATACGGTAATACATAAATAAAAATAAATGTACTAAAATGTATGATAATTTTATATGTTGAAAAATATAGATGCGTCTTATATCAATGTATCCAAAATAAATGTTGAGTTCAAAGGATATAAAAATTTGTTGTTTAATTTATATATAGAATTAAGATGTGAAAGAAAATAAAATAAAATGATATAGTAGTCGAGTTGCAAACATGTAGTAAAATAATGTGTATGTTAAAGTGATGGATTTATAAATTATATAAAAATAAAAAAATAAAAAAAAAAGTAAGTAAAAGGTGATAGTAGGTATAAGAAAAATAATAATATGAAGTATAACAAAATAATAAGTTACATATAGAGAAAACAAAAAATATATATAGGATTTGTACCTTTTTGCATATGACATATATATATATATATGTGTGTGTGTGTGTGTGTGTACCTTGTATTTTGAACCTATTGGCATAGCTAAGATCTTGAAAATAGCATGATAAGAGAATAAAATATTTTAGCAATATGTGTTTTATAAAATAGAGATAGTAATAATAGTAAATATAATTTCTTCACAAAGGGGTGATGTAAAGAAAGAAATAAAATAAAGTGGACCTAACAATTGAAACTTATTCTATAGTTAATTATTTTTTTTTTGTTAAAAATATAAGGGTCTATTTCCTTACTTGTTTTCTAAAAGAATATTTCTCAAATGGTAATAACTTTATCCTTACGTATTTCTAAAGGTAATAATATAATCTTTAAACTAGTTTTAAATTACTTTGGGAGTTAAATGAAAAAATATCCTTAACATAAAGGCCTAAATGAGTGTCGATAAGTAAAGCCAAAATATTTTGGTTCTTCTCGAAATAAATAACTTAAGCCGTATGTATCTTTCAAAACTAAAAAAGGGGTAGTAATTCTAGCAAGCCTTATATCATCCGTTTTAAGCTTTTTAAAATCACATTTCTTCTTCCTTTTGAGAGTAGTGTCTGAAAACACTTTTGGATTCAAAGTATTGGACTTTTAAACTCTCAAGGTATAGTGGCTAGTTCCAAAAATTTATACTTTTAGATCCCACAAAATGGTGCTCGAAACTAGAAGAAAAAGACCGCATTTTTACACAAAGAATTTCCGTGATTTTTAAGCTAAAAATCTGCATTTTTGAACCTCAAAATCTGTATTATAAGACTCTCATAACAAAGCATTTTTTGTTCCAAAAACACACCTTTTTTGCACCTAAAATCTGCATGTTAAAAGCTGCAATTTTTACCTCATGAAATCTGGAATTTTTAAAGGTAAAATCTGCACTTTTAAACATCAAAATCTCTAGAAATTTGGAATTTTTTCAAACTAAAATCTGCACTTTCAAACCTGAAATCTGCATCCATTAAGTTGCTAAAAAAATCGTTATCAACTCTTATTAAAACAAATCTTGAATGGGTACAATCTTCTTTAAGGAAGTAAAAAGAAGTCATTCCCGAGTTCACTTTTCTTAAAGGTTAAGCTTTTAAGACAAAAAGATATGAAAACCTCGTTAGAAAGTGAAAAAAGAGAAGGATTTTGCCGAGGAAATTCTCTGCCTTGCTTTTCTTATTATCATATGTCTTTCCAAGTTGTACAATTGTCGTGTATTTATACACATTGAATCCACATATGCATAGACTTCTTCCACTAATTTCAGACTCCTAATTCAAAAATATAATACACCTAGTATAGTGCAAACATAACTCTTATACAACTCCTAATAAACGTATGAGACTGATCAGACAAAAAAATTGCAGTTGTAAGTATTGAGCTAATTCATTTCCTTGATCACTCTATCGCCTTCTTCTTCGAAGAGCTCAAACTCAATTTCTCATCAATGTCAACACCCCCCCTCAAGTGGGAGCCCGAGGATCGGACTCCTAACTTGCCCAAAAAATGACGATGAAGTGGTCCTGCCAATGCCTTGATGAAAATATCAGCAATCTACGAAGAGGGGGGCACAAATGACAAAGAAATAAGTCCATCTAGTAATTTTTCTTTAACGAAATGGCAATCCAATTCAATATATTTCGTCCATTCATGAAATATTGGGTTCTTAGCAATGTGAATTGCTGTTTGATTATCACAATGGACATCGATGGGAAGAGATAGTGAAACAGAAAGATCATTGAGAAGACGGACCACCCATGAAATTTCTGCAACCAGACGACGAATAGAGCGATATTCGGCCTCCGCTGATGATAATGATACAACTTGTTGTTTCTTTGATTTCCAAGAAATGGGACAGTCTCCCATAGTTAGAAAGCATGAAGCCCAATCAGCATCGCAAAATCCAAGAAGTTGGAAGGAGGGTGAAGATGATAAAAAAATTCCTTCGCTAGGATCATTTCTGACATAGTGAAGGGTATGGAGCGCAGCTTGCAGATGACCTTGCTTAGGACTTTGCATGTATTGACTTAGAGTTTGTACTGCGTAAGATAAATCAGGGCGAGTATGCGTTAGGAAATTCAATTTTCCTAACAATTGTCGATAGATGGTTGGATTCTGCAAGGGTTTCCCACAATCAGAAGAAAGTTTTAAGGTGGGATTGAGCGGAGTGGAGACAGATCGATGTTCAACAGAGTCAAATTCATCTAGAAGATCATTTGCAAACTTTCGTTGGGTTACAACAAGACCACCAGGTTCATGCAGAATTTCCATACCCAGGAAATAACTTACTATACCCAAATCTTTGATACGAAATTCTAAATCAAGAAATGATTTAATTTCAACAATTTCTTCCTCGTGGTTCCCTGTTAGCAGGATATCATCGACATAAATTGCAATCACAGTGATGAAGGCTCCAGCAAATTTAAAAAACAAGGAATAATCATTCAAAGATGAAGTGAATCCCCTAGAACCCAAAGCGGAAGAAAGTCGTGCATACCATTGACGAGATACTTGTTTCAGCCCGTAAAGGGACTTACGAAGTCTACAAACATGAGATGGAGATGGGGCAACAACACCTGGAGGAAATTTCATGAAAACCTCTCATCTAGGTCACCATGAAGAAAAGCGTTGTTGACTCAAGTTGGTATAAATTCCATCCTTTCTTGGCTACAATACTCAATAAACATCTTATAGTCGTCATATTCACAACTGGTGAAAATGTCTCCGTATAATCAATACTTTCTCTTTGTATGTCACCTCTATTTACCAATCTCGTTTTTAGTCATTCCAATGTCCCATCAGGCCTAACTTTAACTTTATATACCCATTTGCAGGGAAGTACTTTCTTCCCGAGAGATAATTGAATTACTTCCTATGTTCGATTAGAATTCAGGGCTTCAAGTTCTTTGTCCATTGCAAGTTGCCAACCTGGGTGTAGTGCTGCCTCTTGATAAGTTTTTGGTTCAGAAATATTGCATATAGAGCTAACAATTTGTTGGCTTTGTGATGATAGAGCATTAAAAGAATAAGAATGAAATGGAATTAATGGTGGATTCGGTGAGATAACTGAGTATGCTGCATCACAAATATAGTCAGAAAGATAAGAAGGAGCATTGTGTTGTCTTGTAGACCTGCGTGGACTTTGTAGTGGACTTGATTCTGCCATTGGTAGCTCACTGTTATTTGAAAAAGGAGAGTCAGGTGAGTGTACTTTTGTATCACTTGATAGTGTTTCTAAACCGCTAGGGACATCCTGTTGTAAAGGAAAAATATGTGAATTTTGGATAGAAGTGAATATAGCTGGAAACAATCTGGACATAGGAGTAGAGTGAGAAAATGGGAAATTTGTTTCAGAAAATTTGATCTCTGGATACTATTACTTGACCTGTTTGAAGATTAAGGACCTTGTATCCTTTTTGAGAAAAAGGGTACCCTAAGAATACTCTTGGCAAAGCTCTAGGCATTAATTTGTCCCTATTTCTTGTCAATGTTGAAGGAAAACATAAGCAACCAAAAGGTTTAAGCCGAGTATAATTTGGTGCTTTTCCAAACAAGACTTAATATGGAGATATATTACATAAAACTGTAGAGGGGAATCTATTAATTAAGTGAGTAGCTGTTAGGAGACAATCCCCCCAGAACTTCTTTGATAGGTGTGATTGGTATAGCAAGGCTCTGCATGTTTTCAGTAAGTGTCTATGCTTTCTTTCTACTACCCCGTTTTGTTGTGGAGTCCCAACACAAGAAGTTTGATGTATAATACCTTTAGAAGAAAAGAACTCGAAAAAGTGTATCCCTGTGCCTAGTTCATAGGCTTTGTCAGATCTGATTATGTTAACTTTAGCTGAAAATTGCCTTACAATAAGGGATAGAAAAGATTTCAAAGTGGGAAAAGCACTTGATTTTGTGGACAAAAGATAAGTCCATGTGGCCCTAGAGAAATCATCTACAATAGTGAGAAAGTATCTTTCTCCTTTGTACGTAGGTACATTATAAGTCCCCATGTATCTATATGAATTAGTTCAAATATTTTCTTAGATGATATAACACTCGTTTGGAAATGAAACTTACTTTGTCTAGCCATGGGGCATACATCACATGGAAAATCATGTTTATCATCTGGCTTTAGTGATAGTTCCTTGATATTTTTCATAGCATGGTAAGGTAAATGCCCTAAGCGAAAATGCCAGAGTTTTGTAGAAACAGAGACATTAGAAACTATTATATTATTGAATTGAGATGGAGATTCTCCATTTACAGTAGATTGTATGGAAAGTAAAGCTTGACTATCAGACTCACTATCTAAAGAACTAACTCTATTTTTGGAAACTAAAGACTTGACAGAAACAAAAGAGGGAACATAGAGAACATCATGCAGTTCAACATCAGAATTTAGAATCACGGAACCGATTTGGAAAACCTTGACCCTAAATGAATTTTGTAGTTTTACTAAGATTGGATGGTCTAACTGTCTCATGTTATGCAGGAGATTCTTTTTATGAGTCATGTGTTGTGAAGCTCCTGAATCTATTATCCAGAGGTTGGAACCAAGTGTAACACCCCGTATCCGAAAATAGAGATTTCAGATTTTCTGGTGTTACAGGTGGCACTCACGGACACCATCCACGGACCGTAGATGGACTCACGGTCCGTCCTGCAGGTCCGTGGTTCGTGACAGAAAACTTCCCCAAAACTCAGTCAGAAAATTTGGCTAAGTGTTGACCCACGGCCGGACTTACGGTCCGTAAGTCAGGTCACGGACCGTAGTTCGTGTCCGTGGATCGATGCCCCAAAAGCCCAGCTTCAGTCCCGAACTACGGTTGACCAGCACGGACCGTCGTTCGATCCACGGTCCGTAGGTCTGACCGTAGATCGAAGGTTAGCAGCCAGTTAGCTGAAAATTCTGATGGGTCAACTTCAGATGGTCATAACTTTTAGCACAAAATGAATTATGTGTCCCATGACCTATGGTTAGATAGATAATTGAATTATCTTTCCAAC
>NC_064288.1:50691950-50767854 GCF_019186545.1 Solanum stenotomum
GATTCCCGATCTCCAGTTCAGCAGAATCAGTGGTGAGTCCTCATTCTCCAAGGACAATAGTCATGAGTTTCTTTTCAGTATTTTTAGTCTTTAGTTTCAGTTTTGCTAAATCTAGTTGGGGCATGTCCCAACATTTCTAGTCAGTTTAGAGGCTTATTTCAGACATAGTTAGATTCAGCTTAGTATTCGAGTTTGATATTTCTTTTGTATTAAACTCTCAGATTTGATATATTCAGTTATAGTATGTGGGTATTCCCCATCTTTTCAGATTTATTTATGAATTAGCTTCCGCATCAGTTTATTATCTTTAGTATGCTCATGATCATGCCAGCAGGGTTAGCTTGGGATCACTTGTGGTCCTAGGTCCCGTGTCCGCGTCTCGGGGGTAGCTCGGGGCGTGACACCAAGAGTGGTAAAACAACGATCAAAGATATCAGTAATAGAGCATTTACCCACACAGTTGTCACTGGCGTTGGGCTTAGAACTTGAAGTACCTAAACTTCATGTCTGAGCAGTTTGTAGCATTTGGATCAATTTCTCACACTGGTCACTCGTGAATCCTTGTGAAGTCATACCTCTAAGTGTGTTATTTCCATTATTTTCATCTTCTGTTATACTTGCATTAACTTGTCCATTACCATACCCTCTCTTTGGCTTATTAAACTTGAAGGATTGTGGATATCCAACTAGTTTATAACACTTCTCTTTCACATGACCCTGCTTCTTACAATAAGAACAAAAGCTATTGTTCGTTCTCGTATCAATGTTAGCATATTGATTTAAAGTTTGATTATTTCCTTTGTATTCACTGTTTCCCCTGTCATTGTTCCATCTTTGTGAATTAGTATTGAAAGCAGTAGAGTCAGTGGTACCATTAACCTGGTTTCCAGAGTGCACTCCCATCTGTGTTTCTTCATGCAATACGATTGAATATGCATGTGATGTGGTAGGAAGTGGTTTCATCATGAGGATGTTTCCTCTTATGCTACCAAAATTTTCATTCAGTCCCATGAGGAACCAGATCAACTTCTGATCTTCATTCATCTTGACATTGTGCATTTTGCGCCACAATTACAATCACAACTGCATATCATAAAAGTATTAGTTACCTTTGTTTGATGCCAAATCTTCTTTAGCCTGTTGAAGTATCCAGCAACATCATTGGTCCCTTGAGATATGTTGTTCAACTCTCTCTGCAATTGGAACATCTTGGCGCCATCCGTTTGCCTATATCTCTGCTCCAGTTCATTCCAAAGATCCTCAGTTGTCTGTGAGTAAATCACACTTTCTGCTATCTCTCTGCTAAGAGAATTCAGAAGCCAGGCTAACATCATGTCGTTACATCTCCTTCATTACTCAAACAAAGGTGTGTCCTCTTCCGATTTCTTACATGTTTCATTGATAAATCCTAATTTATTTTTGGCAGAAAGAGAGATTAACACACCTCTTCTCCAATTTCCATAGGTTGTTCCATCAAAATTAATATTTATTAGATTCATTCCGAGTGAATCCGAAGGAGTAAGGAAGTAAGGATGATTTGCTTCAACCATTTTGATAGAAGACTGCTCAGTTTTCTTAGAGTCGTCACCCTCAATATTTGTATTAACCATGATGGGAAAGATTTGGTTGAAAAAAAAACGTATGGATCGGTAATCAGAGGCCTTGCTCTGATATCATGAAAAAAGAGAAGGATTTTGCAGAGGAAATTCTCTGCCTTGCTTTTCTTATTATCGTATGTCTTTCCAAGTTGTACAATTGTCGTGTATTTATACACATTGAATCCACATATGTATAGACTTCTTCCACTAATTTCGTACTCCTAATTCAAATATATCATACACCTAGTATAGTGAAAATATAACTCTTATACAACTCCTAATAAACGTAAGAGACTGATCAGACAAAAAAATTGCAGTTGTAAGTATTAAGCTAATTCATTTCCTTGATCACTCTATCGCCTTCTTCTTCGATCTTCGAAGTGCTCAAACTCAATTTCTCATCAATGTCAATAGAAAGCGTCGTCCTAAGCCAGATGGTCATACTAAATCCAATATCTAGAATGATGGGAGATGAACAACTACGTCTTACTATCGCTCTCAATTGGTTTCTATAAACCCAAAAATAAAGCAAGCATAAATATAAATATAAAACATTAATAAGGAAGATGTTAGTCAAAATAGCAACACATATATGTATATATAAAACATGTGAAACTTTGAAGTGAGAAAGAAGCGTTGGGCACTATTGACGCGATAAAAGGTGCTCTAGACACGATGACTTCAAGTATATCGATTGCTTCTCTGATTTGGACAGAGATAGAGTTGTATCACAACTCTAAACGCGCTCCCAAGTGTACATGTACAAAAGAATGAGATAAAAGCAAACAATATTAACACATATGACTTCCTAAAGAAAGGATAATCAATATTTCACACCTTTAATCCCATCACCACGATAAACTAGTAATTAATTTACTAACAAAGTTTTTTTAAAAAAAACACTTATCCAAAGGAAGACCGTAACTAACATATTAATGTGTTCTCATTCCATTATAGATCTTATAATTTATGGGAAAGTTCCCTGATATACAAGAAGCACAATTATCATATAGTGAAAATGATAGATAAAGTTGAAACTTAACAACTACCGTTATGTCATATTGACAATACTCTACTAGCTAGTAATATGACAATATTTCAATCATCTTAAACACATAGAACAACCATTCATGAACACAAAAAATTGTATGCATATTGATCAAAATTTGATGGCAAAGATTTTTTTTATATATATAAAAGTTGAAACGGATCATGAAGTTGACGACAAAGAATTAAATAGAGTCAAGTAAAAATGCAAGGTGGGGTCAAATACTTAGAGCACAATCAGGATAAATTCACTAGACAAGAGTCGAGTTCATAAAATGTTGTACGACGCTAAAGCGACAAATAACTTAGACTATCAATAGAGGGAACTAAATTCGACTACATCAGATTCAAAGTATTAACAGAGAATTCCTCTAGTCACAACGGAAAAAGGAAAAATATTTAAAAGTTTCTAAATTTAACCATGTAGACAAATTCTACGATTTTAAAAGAAACAACTATCAAACGAAAACATGTATGTTGTTACGGAGACTTAGACGAACCACGGTTTATCAACACAATGAACATATTCAGCTTGACACAAATTTCAGCACTACCATATCTTAGCAAGCAAGTCCAAGGCCAAATAGATTCATTTAGATAGGACTAAAAATCTTCAAGAAATAATTTGTATAACTAGTGTTAAGGGAATGCAAGATTGAGTCGCGGGGGATTCTGATATTTCCTTCGAAAGACAATGGGGTTGACAACCTAATTGATTTTCCTTGATGCTTAAATAGATGTCGACTCTTATATTACAGAACCAAATTTGATTAAACAAGATTATGGCAAAGCAAATTTCACCCAAGAAGGAGTTACTCTAACGAATTTCAAACTTGTCGATTTAACACAAGTGATTCTAGATAGGGGAAGAACACTATGTTTGTAACACCACATTCATCGAAGCATGCTAGTAAAATAGAAAATAACATTTAAAGAACCGCCACTGGAATATTAAAACCGTACATGAAATAGTGTCGGAAGACAGTTTTGTGGATGAGATATATATACTCTTCTTAAATGTTTACACAATAAAGGGAAAACTAGCATACATTACCAAGCTAGTGAAACAATGAAAGAATCCCGACAAAATGTTCATTATACAATCATAGTATCTTCTTACATGCATGTCACACAATATGATTAACATGAATATGTATTCAGGTCTATATAAACCATTTTACACACTGAAATTCGATGGTCACACAAATTATAATGAAAGCAGTAAAGTGTAATCCCAGCTGAGTTAATTATTCTAAAACATACATAAAAATAGGAATTGAGAAGAGTTAGGAATGTTCAGATATTTTTGCATTCACTTTTTTTTTAGAACCGAAATTGAGTAAAGGAGACAAGTAACGATCAGATTTAGCAATGCGCACCAACATTCCAGGTAGAGGCTCCCGTTGCTAAAATTAACAAAGCAGGTAAAGGTGGACACATATAGTTTAAAATTGATAAGTTCAACTTTTAAGGTTATTAGATTGAATTCATTGTACCTCTGTAATTATGGGCTCAAAATTAATATACATGTACATACTTTTACGACAATTCACACTACTCCCAACATAATTAATACTCCTTTTGTCCACTTTTAATTGTTTCAAAAGTCAATTTGACTAACTTAATTTGATATTTTGAACAAAAAATTTAGATATTCAAAAACTATAAGAAGAGTATTATAAATTTCATTTTTTACAGACGAAAAAACACATCATAAAATGTTAGTTAAAGTTATTATCGTTTGATTCTAAAAAAGAAAATAATGACAATTAAAAGTGAACAGATGTAGTATTTTTTTTCTTTCTAATTAACATTTTAAGGAGAACAAAAGAAGGGTTATCTAATATTATTGTACCTCACTTGAAGTGAAGACTTGTTCAATAGGTCCTCAAATTTGCTGGAAAAATCTTCATTCTCTGTTCTGGCTATGGATTCTATTTACTACCTTAAATTTATTCATTGATTTCAACGAAATGCATCTGGTGCTACTATCTTCCCTTTTCAGTTTTCACCCAATCAACTGATCCTAACAGACAACCGTGAGAAAAATAGAATTTTTAAAATTTTAAACATTAAACCACAATTAATAATATATGTATCCATTGATATGAAAAGTTCAAGTAATTGTAACAAATAAATTTCTTTCGGCATGTGAAAGCTCATTTTTATCTGTTAGTATGTACTCATGAATGACAATAACAACTTTATTAATTAGTTGTCCTTCCATTTATTTAATTAAACATAATAGGAATAGAAGCATAACGGAAAACTCTAAAGAAATTTGATTATTAAAATTTTGTAACAAAATTAGAAATTCCTCAAGATTTTCTACGAAAAGAGAGTTAATATCTCATATGGTCACTCAACTTTCAATTATTCTCTTAGAAAGTCACTCAACTTAGAGTAGTTTACTTGGAAAGTCACTCAACATTGTTTTATAACTCAAAAGTCAGTCAATTATAAGTATTTCATTAAGAAAGTCACTCAAATATTGATATTTTACGTAGAAAGTCACTCAACTAATTTAAATGTTTTTTAATTAAATTTTGTTAAAATCAATTTTTATTTTAACTTATTTTCAAAAATTAATAAGATGCTAATTTTAATTATTTTATTAAATCTTGTTGAAATATATTTTTTGTTTTAAACAATTTTTTAATAAAATAATAAGATTGCTACAGGTTTTTTTTTTTTTTGGATTACTTCTTAACTCTTAATTCCAACCTTTCTAAAAAACAAAAAAAAATATTTTTCGGCATTATATATATAGAGGTTTAACCTTTTTCTGAGATGAGAAAGTAAAGATTTGAAAGATGAAGTTCGACTGTTTTAGGGAAACTAAAGACTCGAAGGGTATTTGGACATACTTTCGATAGTGACTTGATATATGTGCTTAGGGGTTCTAAAAACTATTTGAAGATGAGTGAGCAAGAATATCCCCAAATAAAGCAACAAATTCACATAAGCAGTTATATCATATAAACAGTTATTGCGCATTCTAAATAGATATGTGACCCTTTATGCCAAGGGTAAGCCTAACGATTCGAAGGATATACAACGTCATTTGAAACATTTTATTGTCCCAAAATAAAAAATTATACAAATTTTATGAATAAACGGAATATGATACATAATAGGGAAAAGGGATATAAATAATCAATGTCACACAGGGGCACAATCCAAAACTATGCCTCCATGGAAGTTTTTTCGCTCTTGAGCTTCTTGTCTCCGGATGCCAACGCCTTTGGATGAACTAGTAGTTTGTAAAATTCTTTCTTCAACTAAATTAAGCTATAACCTACCTCTTACCCCAGGGGACAGTAATTTTTCAAACAATGTATACATCCTTCAAATTTAAACACATAAGTATGAACGTTCGTTTAGGTCGTGGCCGGTTTGGACTCAGAGTGGTCTTTCTAATGGCCCAACACGCCTTGAGTGTTGGGTCGTCTTAGTTCAATGCGCTAAAAGAGATTTGGTTTCGCTCTACGCTAGTTGACTAAGAGTGGGTTTACTAGACACAGGGTTCCCAAGTGGACAACTCGAGTGAGAAGGCTACGCGGTCACACGAAAAAAGATCTGGACACCCCGCTCATACGCGAACTCTCCTAACTTTTGGAATTTTGAAAGAAATTTGTGAGTACGCAAAACACACCTCGCATGTACTTGTGATAGTGTGAACTTTTCAGAACCGAGAAGTATGATCGGAATGACAATTTATTTAAAACAATAACAGATAAACAATTTATATAAAGCGATAATAAATAATCAATTTATATCACATAAGCACGGAAAATAAAACATTAGACAATTAAAATTAAACAAATAACTAAAATTAAACAAACAAATATTAAAATCTCAAATATCTAAGTATGTTATGGTTTAGAACCTAAATTCTCCAGCAGAGTCGTCATTCCTGTTATGCCGTAATTTTACTATGTTTAGAAAAATCGCTTTTTGAAATGCTCTGGGTATAAAACAATTTTGGAAAAATACTTAGAAAAGAGTCGTCACTTAATTTTTTAAAGAAATTAAAAAAACTTACTTTAAAAAGACTCTAATAGATTAAGTCTTTAAAAATTTAGAGAAAAAATTGGTAAGAAGTTCTCATTTACACATTAAGAAGGTTTTTAAGGCATTTGAAGTGCCCGCTAACATGCGGTTATCCTACGACTTAGATTAATATTTGATTATTTTTGGAAAAAATATTTAACATAAAACAAATGGAATTTTATAAAATTTGATCAACTTTGAGAAAATAATTAAATAAATGACACATTTTATTTTATTTTATTTTTAAGAGAAAGTGACCTAAAATGAAACATTTGAATTAAAATGCAAGTGAATTGAATTTTAACAAAACTAGATTAATTAGAATTTGTTTGACTCATTTTTAAAATAATAATTTAAACCAAATTAGTCAAATTAAGCATGAAAACCATTTTAAATTAATTGAAGATTAAGTAAAAGTCTTCAATAAAATGACAAGAGTTGATAAAAATAGAACTTTATTAAAATAAATCAACATAAAGAATATGGTTTATCTTTTGGGGAATTTAATTAAGTTATAATGAATCAAATAAATAAATAAATGCAATCAAATAAATAAAGAGGTAATGGACTTTGACTTTTTCAGGCTGCTAATTTGGGCTATGACCCTATTTTAACCCTTGAAATCTTGTGTATACACCAAGTATATACTGATGTATACGGGTCATATTTTTTCCTTTTTTTCCTGTATATCGGTGTATACTAAATGTATATAGCCTGGTGCATCATCTGAACATGTATGTTAATTTTTGTCATCGCTTCAGCTGTATACAGTGAGTGTATACTCGTGTATATCAGCATGAATTGTGTTGTATATCAACTCCCTTGAACCCATAAAATAGCTTCGTTGCTTGACCTGTGAATTTCAGCTTCCAAAACTTGAACAATGATAAGGCCGATTCGAAATTCAATAAGGATATGGACAATAGAGTCAAAAAGACTAGGTTGGCAGATTTCCCAAAGAGACAAAACAAAGTAAAAATAAGGATTAGTAGTGATTCTATTTTGAAATAACTAAGGAAGAGAGTGCAGAACATACCAATAAGAAATTTATAAAAATCAAGCAAAGAGAACAAATATAAAGAGAAGACAAGAACTTAATTAGAGCAAAGAAGCACTTGTAGTATCTCGTGATCAAACAAACAAGAGTTGTAATACACACCATTTAAAAGAACACATTGAACACTAAATCACAACACAACTTTAGCATATCAATTAACTCTCAAGACTCCATAGACACTAGAAAATGACACAAACAACGACAAGCCAAATGAAAACATCTAATGCTCAAAAATAGTATGAACAAGAGAAACTAGACTCAACCATATCCAAATAGACAAATTCGATAAGAGGTGGCTCATTCAAGGGTTAACAACTATAGACAAAGTTTACGAAAAACTATTACTCATTCACTCATACGTCAATACAATGAACAAATAAATGTGTCGTACTATTATTCTTAAATAGTCAATAAACTTACAAAGAGGCTAAACTAAATTTTAAACTCATAGCTACTAGAACCAACAAATCACAATATCCAAACGTTATCCCAACTTCAACAACCTTTATACAAGCGTTTTATATACATACTAAATTTACTCAAGAAAATAACAACAATCTTGAAAACAAATAAAAGGCAAGTGAGACTCCACTCTTCTTAGAGTTAGCTCAACTACAGGTAATAAATAGTTCCGACTAGAAGGTAGACAAAGGAGACATGGGCTTCATCAAAAACGGACATACTAGGTAGTAGCACGATCACGGAATTGTAAAAAAAAAAAAAACGAAACTGTTACAGATAATAAATAACACATAAGACAACATTCAATTTCCATATTAAAGAATTTGAGAATCTATCTTCATTTGAAGAGAAAAATCTCATAACATCAACAGTAACAAAATGAATGCCCATTTTGACATCTTAAGACATCGAAAACAAGGAAATATAGATTCGAACATCGAAAACAAGTATACGAGAAAAAGACGACGAAATAAACTTGAAATAGAGGCATCCAACTACACCAAAATTGCTTAAAGGAATATGCACCATATCAAATCATTCAAAACTCAACAACAAATAATAGCATACAAAACAAAGCATAGCTATAGGCATCACGTCGGAACATAAAATATGAGGAGGGCATTACGAAGGAAAAGACATCACCTTCTTCCAGGCAGTGATCTGGAGACCAACGAGCTTGACCTTGAAGAAACTTTCCCCAACACCTTGACCTCACAAGATTCCGATGAACTCGAAATTAAAAAAAAATATTTTTTTTTCTGAACTCTTGACATTAAACTTTTGAAGCCATTTGAGGCATGTCTTATAGGATCAAATCCCCTAAGACTTTCTTACTAATATTCCTCAGTTTTCCTAACTCTATTTTTCTCTCCCACAAACACTAAAGAAGATGGAGGTTTATATAGAGGAATTTGGTGTTGATTTAGGGGGAACGGTCGAAATTTCGAATTTGAAATTCAAATTCATATGCCTTTTTCGAGGCAATAGTGGGAGGGATGAAAAATTTTTGAAAAGGGAACGGCGACGTGATTGTTGGCGTGATTTCCAAATTCTCGCGATTTGCAGGTCACTTCGCTGGATTTCTGGGGAAGAAGACATTGGTGTGCAGGGATGAGATCGGGTATGCTGCGTATGTATGTATTGTTGTGCTGGGATGAGCTATCTTGTGGGTAAATTGGTGGGCTTTTTTTGGTGTTGGGTCTGAGTTTGTTGGAAATTGAAGGGTGGAAATGGGTCCAAGATATAGCCAATTTACTTCATTAAATGATCCATTGAATTGGAATTGTGGCCAATTGAATTTATTTAGAATATTTGGCTAGTAATTAAATAAGACGAATTAATATAATTAACTAACGAGCTTCTTCTCAACGAAATAAAATAATAAACTTAATTAAACTTTAAATGACTCAAAATTTGAACCATAATTTAAACTAAGCTAATTTAATAAAATACTTACGTAAACGTGAAATCTTTTGTGATGGCTTTCGAATATTTATAAAATATACTAATTATAGACATAACTATAAAGACATATTTGTTATTTTAAAAAATTATAAAATTGATAAAAATTACAAAAAAAATAACTTGAAAATATTTTGGATTTCATAAAACTAATTAATTCAAAGTTATATCCATCACTTTTAAAATAAACTAATTTAATAAAATATATATAAAAAAAAGAAATCATTTTTGAGATTATTTTCTAATATTCATAAAATTTAGTAAATATATACAACATATATTATTTTAAAATTATAATAATGACAAATTTTGTTCAAACTAACTCGCAAACTATTTTAAATTTTATAAAAATTAATTATTTTAAATCGTTTGGAATTTAAGAAGCTCGATGATTAATTTAAATTGTAGAGGACCAAAATTGGGTGTCAACAATGATCATCAACAGTAGTTTTTCGAACAAAAGCTCCTCGAACATGATCATCTTGAGAAGCTGGAGCTGGAGAAGATGAAGCTCGAACAGATGAAGATGCTTGAACAGGAACAATAGAAGGAGCTTTTAGAACAGGATCATCAACATGAGCTTTCGAACAGAAGTTTTTCCAATCCGAGCTTTTCCAACAGAAGCTTCTCCAATCCAAGTTTTTCAAACAGGAGCTCAAATAGAAGAAGAAGCTCGATCAGTAGCTTCTCGAACTGGGTCATCTGGAGGTAAATTCGAATCCTGATCCAAATAAGAATCTGAACCCAAATCCGAAAGATTTGTATCTGGATCTGGATTCCTAAATAAATAAAATAAATATAAATATATTATAAATTATGCATACCAGCATAAATAAAAAATATATAATAAAAAAAACATTCAAAACTTACTCAGATTTCATTGAACGAACCATCTCGACCAAATCCCTCATTGCTTGAATATCGATTAGCTTAGTACAGATCCACCACTTTAAATCCCTGGAGTTAGTCTCATGTCTATCTTTTATTACTAGCATCAACAAATCATCACCATAGTGTTGTATCATCAAATCGAAAGTGGTTGAGTCAAAGTATTCTTGAAAGATGCAAGGGTTTTCACATCGGCTGTCTTTCCCCATTACTACTACTCTACACAGTTCGCAAATCAACGTCATTGCTTCAAAATTTTGAAACCCTAATCGGTTTGGGACGAAAGGAATTGATAAATCGATAGAGGGACCTTTTTGTTTTTGTATAGAAACCCATGTAGTTTAGAAAATTAACAATTGACCCATATACCTTTTATTTTAATTATTATTACTTTTTACTTTCCTATTTCATATTCAATTAGTCGTATTAAAATTTAATTAATCGTGATATCAATTAATATCACATAAGATTCTATTGAGAAAAGAAAAAGATTCTTATTAAAAAAATTTAAACCCCAGATCTCTTCATTAAAAACAAAACAATATCATCCACTAAACAATATCTTTTTATGATTAACTTATAGGGGTACGTTGGACTTAAATTCTTTTTACCAGAGTGTTCCTTATATATGGACGGAGAGCGAATAAAGTTTCATATTAATGTTAACACCTTTGAGTACATTCAAAACTTACATAAGATATAACGATATTTTGAAAGAAAAAAATCATGTAAAATTTAACTTTGAAACTAATAATATCATATTATTTATTAAAAATATTTTTAAAGTGATTCGACCTAATAATTGATATTAGAGCCCACATTCAACACGATAAATAATATGGAAATGGCAGCGCGATAAAATGAAAGGCTCGATTACGCATTCTACAAAACACCACAATATCATATAACACAACTTAAAAGTAATATTTCATTCTAATAAAAAATACATGATACAGCAAGATATAAGAAGTTCTTTGAACAAAATTAAAGGGTTCCATTTTATTTATTTTATGAGGAATTATTTGAATAATATAATCACCTTCTACCCCTTGATCTACCAAATTAAAGGCCTAATTCATCGGTGGCCACCTAAAGTTGGTACAAATTTTCACTTAGACACCTTAACTATACTTTGTTCATTCGAGACACCTCATGTCATGTCCCGTTGTGTCAGTTTGACACTTTTTGTTGACATGACATAGTGAGTGAGATACACTTACTACCAGCGCGTGAAAAACTTATTTAATTCATTTTTATTTTATTTTTTTCATCTTTTTCCTCATTTTTAACCACCATCTCCGAAAACTTAAACTCCTTCCATGAAGAAGTAGATTTGATGGTGCTAATTAGTTGAAACAAAATCAACCAACATTATAGTATATCAAACTATACTTAATTTGATTTATGAAAAAACATAAAACGATTTGGGTGGGGGAGAGGTAGGGGTTCGGGCGGTGGGGGAAGATGATTTGGATGGGGAAGGGGTTTGGGGATCGGATTGGGTGCTGGAGTCAATCGATGACAGAAAAGATTGCCTAATGCCTTATCTCTTCTAAAAAATTTATATCCCTAGGTTTGAATTACTTCATGAGATAACCAATAATAACAATAATAATAATAACAACAACAACAACAACAACAACAACAATAATAATAATAATATAATAATAATAATAATAATTGCCTAATGCCTTAATAATAATAATAATAATAATAATAATAATAATAATAATAATAATATATTCTTCTAGTATAATGAAGATGAATATATAGCATATCTAGTGTGTGTTCAATTGAAAATTGTGTTAAATAATTAAATTTACTAATTCATAGATCAATCTAAAATCTAGTATTAAATTTACAAATTCATATTTATTGCAATATTCCTCCTTTACATATGTGACGTTGGAACAACAAGAAGAAGAAAATGGGATACAATTGCAAGATGGACAAATTAAATTTAGCACCCTTAGAATATCTTTCAAAAGATTGATTTTTTTTTCTTAATTTATTATATGATTTTAAGATGGGATATAATCTGTGTCATGCCAATATAAATTATCCAATGAATTTATCCCTGCAAAAACATGAAAAACAAATCAATCAGATATTAAGTTTCATCAAATAGAGTCAATTCATTGTGAAATCATCATAAATTATTTATCACTTATTTAAAGAACAAAGAAAAAGAGTAGCCATTATTTTAAGCAAAAACAAAAACTTCAAAAAAAAATCCAATTATCTTTTGCTAATATAGCAATACCAAACAGAAGGAGTGAAAAAGTCAATCGACTGTCTGGATATACGCAAAACTTTGAAGTACAAAATTCAAGTGACTATTAGAATAATCACTCATTTTTTACGATATACTTGGATTAATTTTCTATCACAACCTTCATAAGTCTTGCAAATAACCTAAAACTCATAGTATTTAAATCTGATCAAGCGATTTTATCAATATATGCCGCTCGTTTGATAGTACCATGAAATAAGTTTCTTCTCTTAATATATATATTTAAATATATTTAATGTTGAGATTGACAAAGTAAGTTGTAACCACCTTATTTTTTAAAAAAATAAAATTTGAATTTAAAAATTTTGATTATTTTTTGTTGTTTTATTGATAAATTTAAACAGTTAAAAGTCTGCAAATTCATTGACGTGGGGAGAGGAAAATGGGCTACGTGTTGCAGTAACTGAAGTTAAAGTTAGTTTTTTATTAATAAGTTTATGATTTTAAAAATCTGAAAACGGAATACACATGTTTTGGAAAAAACTGAATCCACATGTTTTGGCAATTTTATTTGACAATTATTTTGTATTATTTTTTAAAACCTAATAGTGTAGTTTCTTTTATTTTGGCTTAGTATTAGATTTTTTTTAACAACTCCCCATATTTCTCTTGTTGCACAACCCACCTATCTTAAATTTTCATTTGAAATCAATAAAAACAATTTATTAATATTGATTTTTTAAAAATAAAAAATTGTGAATATTAAATGATAACTAATAACTATTTATTAATTAATCTAAATATGTATTACTATTTGGATGAATGGAAAATGTTTCCATTATGTACAGTTTTCCGTTCTTTTTCTTTTAATTTTAACTAATTTTAAGAATTAAAAATGTTGTTTTTTCTGGTTTAGACATGTGTCATTCTAATTATTGACATGTGTGTATATTTATTTATTTAATTAATTATTAAAATTATTTAAAATTGCTGAAAATTTATGGTGTTGACATGTGTCATTTTTTCTTCTCCTTTTATTATATATAGATAGATAGATTATCAATAAAAATACAATGGAAAAAAAAAAAGAATGAAGAAACAGAGACGGAGAAAAGAAGGTGAAAATACTTTCCAATTTCAATCTTGACAGAGTCTGAGTTGCAGGAGACAAAGATGAAAATTCACAATTGAAAGAGCATGAGTTGTGTTGTACCGTACATAAATTTATTTTCTTATCCAATCAAATTAGGCCAGAAATGGCTTTTGTACAATGATAAAGATGTCCTTTTCTTGTTCACTTATCAATAAATCAACAATTTTAACAATACATTTAAGCAACAATCAAAATATAGTAGTTGAAGTAACAATAACAAGTCACATGAATGTTCGTTCACATATGGAGATTTGAACTATTGATCATCATAACAAAAACACTTGATCTTTAAAACATCACAGGGCAGTTTCCCAAACCAAACATTGTTTGTTGGAGTGGAATGGGAAAAAATCAAAGGGAAAAGAACATATATGAGACTAAAGATCCATCTGCTATTACAACAAAAATGACGGAGAAAAAAAATGCATATCATATCAACTTCTTCAAGTGTAATAAACAATAAAAATAAGTTTGGAGCTATACATACTATTTTTCTTCCTTGTTTAGTTCCCTTTGCCTTCATCTTCATTCAAGATACGATTGCGGAAATCATTGACCATGAGAGGAAGCCCCTCTTGCAACGATATTTTTGGTTCCCAGTTTAGTAGCTCCTTTGCTTTGCTAATATCAGGTTTCCTCTTGTGAGGATCATCCGCGGTGTTGGCTTTGAACTCAATAGTGGCACTCGGATCAATCACTTCTTTCACCACCTGTTCATTACATGTTTCATGCTCTAAGATAAACCACATGAAGTAAACATATTAACAATTACATTACACATTCCATCAACTATAATTTTATTTGAAGAGTTGGTGCACACAGCACACCTCAACCATTCCACCAAGTACCCAGATTTTTATTTATCAATCAGCAACATTCACCACTACAAATAGTATTTGTAGACATGTATACGTGCATGACTTACCCCAGCAAGCTCCAACATGGTGAATTCTCCTGGATTTCCCAAGTTGAAAGGCCCAATGTGCTCACCCTCCATGAGGGCCACCAATCCATCAACCTTTCATCAAAACAAAGTTAACTATCTTTAATATGTTCAGAATTCAATACAAAGAAGCCCATCTTATAGATATCAAGATTCCCTATCAAGTTTATATAGTGAAGTTTTTGAATAACACATCGATCGATCAATCAATCAACCAACCAAACCTTAGTCACAACTTAGTGGGATCGACTATATGAGTCTACCTTGTTCATTCTGCTCGATTTAGGTCAATTTTATTCTAATACTAAATAATATGTCTTTTAAGAAAACATATGGGTTTTGCAAACTAGAAGTTCTTTAAATCTCACATTTTATCATACACACATACAACTCTCCAATCACAATAAATAAGAAACAGAAAAACGTTCGAGCTATTGTAAGTGTAAGAACGAACTTAATCTCAAAAACTATCTGGAATGGCCTACATGAATTATTTTCTTCCAATGTGTGTTCAGTTAGAAGAGTCCATGTTAGTTTTGATAGATCGTAAGCCTGCTGAGACAAGTCCGACGACACGATTTTAGGTCTATCTCATTCCCCTTTCTTTTGTTTTTTTTGATAACCGAGAAATCCGTCTGTGACCCGCCCTTTGGATCAATCACAGCCTTCTAAACTCGGTGGATAATGGGCCCGCCCCTCTACCCTTCTCCACTTAAATACCGGGCTTCGCTTTGCATGGTGTGGGGCTTGAACCTGCGACCTAAGCCACAAATCCTCCACCTTTTGCCACTTGAGCTAGGCCTTGGGGGCTATCTCATTCCCCTTTTGTTGCCTCCAATTATCATATAGTCATATCTACTGACCAAGCATATAGTATGCATGATACTCAGGCGAACTTCAGTCATTTTATCCTTCGTTTATGCAACTTTCACCCAATGTGGAGTGTTATTATTTCAAATCTTATCCAATCTTGAACTGCATTTCTATCTTAAACATTTGACATTTATCTTGTGGATATTGGAGTATAGAGGTCCAACATTTGCTCTAATATAACATTGCTTTTAAGCTCAACATTTCACTCCCATAACATCGCTGGCCTTTTATTTTGATTGTGTGTTACATATGCAACTATTGTGCCATTTTCTGGGATCACTGCGCCTAGATATACAATCTGCATTTAGGCACCAAATCTCATATATCTCACTTCACCTTTATTTTTTCTAGTGAAGCTGAAGTTACATTATTCTACATTGCATATTCTCTAGAGTTAACTTTATAGTTTCATTCACAGGATATTCCATCTCGAAACAACCCTTTATATTTAGTAAGCATCATATCAAGTTGGGAAGATCATTCAAAACATTTTTAGGATTTTGACTAGTATTTCCCAAACATATGATTAAAGACCATCTCTCATCCAAAGAATATTTGCCACGATTT
The DNA here is from genome assembly GCF_019186545.1 of Solanum stenotomum. Classification (NCBI taxonomy): domain Eukaryota; kingdom Viridiplantae; phylum Streptophyta; class Magnoliopsida; order Solanales; family Solanaceae; genus Solanum; species Solanum stenotomum. The sequence continues at coordinate 50,708,286 of NC_064288.1, forward strand.
ATTTATTTTATTACCATGGTGTCTAGGCCAGTATGCACACACCTCGACTAATTCCATGGTTCCACTTCCCACCACCAATTCTATGGGATACCAGCCACCTCCCACCGGCAACAGGTACCAGGTAACTCCGTCCACCAAGGCTAGAACATATGAGAAGAAATCACCTAGTCTTTTGTCTCTGTTGGAATTTGAGCCTGAGATCTCATGGTGCTCAACCCACTTCATTAACCACTAGGTAACATCCTTGGGTGCCCACTAAGATTTGAAGTGCATTAACCACTAAGATTTTGAAGTGCATTAACCACTAAGATTTTGAAGTTCATTGGTAGGGAGAACATACATCTTTTAAAATCTAGCAACACATTATCTCTATTCACTGAACTTCAAATTTTTGAGGAAGAGACTCCATAAAGTTGACCTCTAGCCCAGTTTTAGAATTTTACTTCACAGTACTGTGATGCAAACTTAACAGAAAACAAGATGTTAGAGCTAGAAAAGGAAGTAGGTTCCATTAAGGAGAGCATAGCGAGTTGCTCATAACATGGATTACAACTTCTACAGTTATTTGTCATCTAACCGACTGGAAGCTTTTCCTATGAAATTCAAAACACAGGCAATATGCATTTAGGTCTTAAAGAACTCAAGGCTAGTTTCACTACCATCCGTACCACCAATGAACAAATCACTTCAAGAAACTAACACCTGCTATAGGCTATAGCAAACCTTGACCACCTTCAACCAATAATATCTATTGCCATCTGATGTCCATATATACATAGGTAAAAATAACATGCTAAGGCAGAGATGGGGATGAGGAAGAGAACTCATTAAGATGAAGTACCAGATCAGAGACAAATTGAAAACTTCGAGTTTGCTTTCCATCACCATATACTGTCATAGGTTGCTTGCGGATGGCCTGCAAACATGGTTTTAGAATAATAACAAATACCAAAACAAGCTCAAGTTAAACTAAATGATATCACGGGCTAATAGAACAAACCTGGGCAACAAAGTTGCTGACAACACGTCCATCATCTAGACACATACGAGGTCCATATGTATTGAAAATCCGAGCAATACGAACCTGCATACAAAGATTCTGAGCTGTAAAATTCTAGGTAATCCATGTGAAACATGCAAGTTGACGTTACCACTTACTATACCACTTAAAACTCTGTTTTACTTTTGCAAGACTCTGTTTGACTTTTGCAAGTGGAAAGGGGGAGAGCAAAATACATAATTTGAAATTAGACCAAATCAAATTGAAAAGAAAGAAATGACTTGCTACTTCGCTGTCTATATTCCATGCTCTCTCATCATCATAATATTCTGGAGTTTGTTCAACTTCTCGAAATCAAGAACTAGCAACAAAATAGGTTTCAAGTTGAACTTTCCAAATTTTCCTAGAGAAACACTACAATTAATTTGGATGGATAGCTACACACCTTCATTGTATATCATAAATGCTAGCAAGCATATCACATCTTAACATATGATTCTGATTTAAGTGTAGGCAGCTTCTTAGGACCTAGTTTTAGCATAAGCCATTTTACCTGTACGTATTACTTCCCTCCAACTTGAACTTTTCATTAAAGAAAGTACCATTCATCATAGAAAAATTTTACACCATATTCATCATAGAAAAATTTATCTTCTGTTACTGATACATACACGTTTACTAGAGTTGTAGAGTGAGCTCGCAGAGTAGTACAAAGGTTGCTGAGTTAGTTATTATTACTGTGTAGAGGGGACTGTTGTTTAGTCCCTTATAGTTTTGTCATTACTTTATTTAGTTGCATTCAAGTCTTTTTCAGTCTTTGGGTATATTAGCTGTAACGAGATTCGGGAAAAGTATGAAGGAAAGCATTAGCTATTTGCTTCTTCGCATTTTCTTTTCTCTTCTTAGCTGTTAATTCTTTGAATTTCCTTATGAATCTGCATCACTTGCCATTGCTTTCTATGTTTCAAGAATGTTTCTGCTCAATCTCAGGAAGGGAATTAAATAACTACTCCTGCTCCCCAAATACTAAGTTCAGACATGTCTAACGGAATAAAAGGGTCACTTAATCTCCTCATTATAGGTATATACAACCTCTAGTATTCAAACCCTGGTCATTATAATGCTTTGTGGGCATAAAAGCATAAAAAATAGAGGTGAAGAGGAGATAATAACATGCATTCTACTATTCTAGTAAATCACCAAAAGTAAAGTAATTCATAGTGCATTTTCACACAGCATTTCGGGCGAAGGAGGCTGCATTTAGTTTTTACAGCACACAACTAAGCAGATAATTTTGCACAGAAGCACTGAGCTCCATCACATGTTATACCTATTTCTAAAAAGGCAAATCTTCATTACCTCGACATTTGCACCGCGATGGTAATCCATAGTCAAGGTTTCCGCAGTCCGCTTTCCCTCGTCATAGCAGCTCCTAACACCTAGGTGTTTCAAAACGCTCAAAAATCATTAAAATCAGCTCAAAAAATGCATTTTGTTGTTTCAAAAAAAGGAAAAAAGAGAACAGGATTCGTTAGTTGTTGCCCACCTATTGGATTCACATGACCCCAATATGTTTCCTTTTGAGGATGCTCAAGCGGATCACCATAAACCTCACTTGTACTAGTAAGCAAGAACTTAGCGCCAATTCTCTTGGCAAGCCCCAACATGTTAAGGGTGCCCATCACATTTGTCTTGTAATCACAGTTAAGGATCTCAAATGAATCGAAATCCAACAAACTAGTCAAAGAACTCTCATTTCCATAGCATTAACTAATGAAACCAAAAGAGATATTTATACATAAAGCCAATAAATTTAATTACAATTAGCCAATACATGATCTAGAAATTGAAATACCAGTTCTGACAGGATTATACAAATTAAATAAGCAAATCAACAAGCATTCATTTCCTTTATTGCTCGGACTCTTCAAATATGCCTCTGGGTGCGTGTCGGATCCATCAAAAGTAGTGCATTTTTAGAGGATCCGGCATAGGCAGCAGCATTTTTGGAGAATTCGAGCAACATAGCAGTCAAGTCAGTAAGATTGAACTAAGTATCATGTAGGCACAGACATACACAAAAACAAAAGAGGTGTTTATACATAAATCTGATGAATCTGAAAAATAAGACAAGAAATGATTTAAGTAAAAAAGGATATAATAGTTTTGACAGGATTATACTTGTAGTGAACTGGAGAAGCAGGACAAGCCAAATGGTAAATCTGATCCACTTCCAACAAAATAGGCTCAACAACATCATGCCTAATAAGCTCAAATCTTGGATTCCCAAAATGATGTTTCACATTTTCTTTCCTACCAGTAAAGAAATTATCAATCACAATAACATCATCACCTCTCTTAATTAACTTATCCACTAAATGACTCCCCACAAATCCAGCACCACCAGTCACCACAATCCTCATCCTTTTCCTCCCAACCCCAACTGGCACCCTCCCAGTACCCCCATTTACCCTAAAGCTGAAATCTTTATCATTATATGAAGACAATGTTGACAAAGATTCATGATTTAAAGCATTATATGATCTGGGTATTGAAGAATGTGGTTCAGAAGATGTGCTAAGATGAGAAAGACTGGGTTGAATGATGAAAAAAGTTGAACCAATTAGAATACCAACAAAAATGAACAAAAGTCTTTGTTCTTTGAGGAGATAATTGATGGATCTGGGAAGAGATCTGTTTGGGTATTTCAAGGTCTTTGGTGAGTATGGTTGGGAATTGGGTAATTCCTCATCTCTTCTACTTGACTGTTTGTGCAATTTCATAGCTTTTGCAAATCAAGAATGATCTCTATGGGAAATGGGGTGATGGTAAAGTGGAAAAAGATTCAAGATTTGTAACTGTAAGTTTGTGTATTTGTATGATTTTTGAGTGTTTTAAGGTCAAAGAATTGTTTGATTATTAATGTAAGAAGATGAAAATGATGTTGCAGAGAATTTGAAGATTCAGTGATGATCATTCATGAGAGACAAAGAAAGAGCAATAGCCAATAGCTTATTAAATGGATTGGGCTCCCTTCCACATGGATTTAAGTCCAATTTCATATGTAGGCCCAATTGGGAAGATGAGTTATATTTGTTTCCAACCCGATATCCATATTGGGGCCCAATAATCGAGTCGTGCCAAAACTCTTCCTTTTGGAGTGAAGTGCTCCCTACCATATTAAATGAATCTCAAGTCTAACTCAACTTCAAAATCTAACTCAGAGAGGAACCGGACAGTGTCGGGTGAGTGGATGTGATGAAAGTCTTGGTTTTCCTTATACCAAATGGAACTTTTTTATCATGTTTCTATTCTTAAATCTCTAGTTAAGAATGGAAGAGTACTCATTTTGCGTGTCAAATAATCATACTCTTTGAGTAAAGTGATTCGAATTATGTTAAATGATGGATTTTGGATCTAATTCAACTTAGAATCTAGCTCAAAGAGGGCTAGAACACTGTTGAATGTGTGGAGATGATGAAAGTCATGGATTTTCTTAATACCAGATGTAACTTCATTTTCATGATTCTACTCTAAAATCTCTAATTAAGAACTTTAGAGTAATTATCACCTCATCATAATCTGGTTGATTTTATGTTAATGTCCCTCTTTAGACCACTATTTAAATTTTGTCCCTATTTTAAAAATGTTTACATGTAGCCCTTCGAGAATTGTTCTTTCGGATAACAATAGACTTGCGTCTACTATTTGTCTATATATTATTCAATTTTAGATACAAAACACTATTAGTGTCTAAATTTTGTAAGTTAAAATTTTAGATTATAATCTAATGAGTTTTCATAATTTTTCAGTTTGCTCTAAATATATTTTTAAATAGTTTTGTACAAAATAAATAGGGAAAATTATGGATGATAACAAACATTTAGCATATATTAGGTACTATAGGTATAGTTTAAGAAAATTGTAATTCGCGATTATAGTTTCTCAAATTCTTGTTGTTCCCCTAATTTGTATAATTCGCTTGATTTGTATAAATTCAATATTTGTATAATTCGATTCCTGATTGTATAAATCCAAAATTTGTATATGCTTACCCTAACAATTTGTATACGATTTATGAAAACTTCATAATAAATTACCCAGTTTGTATATTGCTAGCAAAATATACAAACGAATTTCTGAAAAATTCCTAAATGTATAAATATAGAATTTGTATATTTACAAGCGAAATATACAAACGGACAAAAATAAACCGCAAGCTCCATAGCAAACGAGACTATAGCTATGAACTGCAATTATCAAAACCATAGCTATAAAGCTTTATTATGTCTATTATGTTTGTTATTTCTAAAATTTTCTCTAAATAAATATTAGAGTTATCTTTTCAAAATGGGCCATTTTGGGCCAATCACTAATCTAATGATTGTATTTTGAGTTAGTTAGAAATTTATAAATGGCAAGAGCCAGGAAGTGGAAACCATCAAGCCTCCTTTGCTTCTCTCTAAAGATAAATAATTAAACAAAAAAACATGTGAAAAAAGTCTTGCTTCGAGGCTTAATAATGATAAATTTGTTTTTGGGTCTTATTTATTTACACTTACATAAAAGATCAGATTTAATAAGTTTGATTGTTTTTTTTTAATATATAAATTTTAATCATTCAAATCTTAACTATTAAGTGCATATTTTTTAATGTTACAAACTTACAATCACTTAATGAGCTCAAATAATTAAGATATAGAACAAATTTTATCAACATTAAGATGTTCATTTAAATGATTTGTATAAAGATTCACTGATTTCGTCCATTCACAGCTATGGTCATCACCCATATATTATCAATTGCTGCTACAACTACATATCACCCACAATCACTATAGTTGTTATTCCCTACCATTAGTCGTTACCATCAATATTCACTATTTACAATCATCATCACTAACTATCAATCGTTACAATAACAATTAATATCATTTATTATCAATAATCATCATCATTAGTTATCACTATCATCCATCACAGCTAACACCACCATTATATCATCAACTTCTACTGTTAGTTATTACGCACAATAACATCATTAGTCAACATCATCCTAAATCAACATGTACAACCATCATTCTTAATAAAAAAAATATATTTTATTTTGGATACAATATAAGATTAATTTAGTATTTTATACATTTATATATTCGAACGCCTTAATCGTAGATGAAAAACTTAAAAACGACCACAGTGGGAGTCGAACCCACGACCTTCTGATCCGAAGTCAGACGCGCTAATCCACTGCGCTATGCGGTCGAATTGCTATTCAAACCTTACATAAAATATTAAAATACTTTATTATAATTCTCTCAACATTTTAGCATTGGTATATTTTTGTTTCCAAATTTGATTTGATATCTCTATCCTAATAAATATATTTATGCTAAAGGAAATATTGATAAAAAAGATTAAATGAATATATACGATACTTGAACATTATGGATTCAAGTTTGAAAACCTTACTATAACTTATTTGTAACAGATATATACAAAGTTCAGATCAAAACTATTTGATTAGAATGAAATGATCATAATTAAATTGTGCATTCGCCTCCTGGATCAAAATATTTTAATTGAGATTGAGACTATAAAATTTATTAAGACAAGGATAGTATCAATGGCATATGCAGAATAATTTGTGAATTGAGTCGACATCCGAATAAGTGAACAAATAAACAAATCAAAGATGAAACTTGATACTCCCTCCGTTTCAAATTAATTAAATTGTTGAGACATTTTTCATTTTTCAAATTAACTTAATTTTTCAATTTTCAAGACTACTTTTAGAATGTTCTTCCAATTTTACCCTTCACTAGTTAGTATTGGAATTAGTTATTAATTAATATTTAGTTATTTTAATCATAAATTTGATAATTAATAAGGATAAAAATGTAAAGTTACACCTAATTTATGTCTTAATCTTCTCTTTTTAAAGGGTGTGAAACACCTCAACAATTCAATTAATTTGACATGAAGGGAGTAATATTAAGAAAAATAATAGTTTTATAAGCATATTATTACAACACCATTGAACAAGTTTTCATTACTGAAAAAATACTCCCTCAATTTTAAAATAGGTGAATTGTAAAAGCATATTTCATAGTACTAATGATAACATCATTAGAAATATTCCCTTCGTTCATTTTTAGGAAAAATTACTGAAATACACGTCTTATGTTTTCTTATTTCTAATATTCCCTTCTGTTTTTAAAAACCTCTAAAATATATCCCTTATTTCTCTCCTAATTCTAAATTATTTTATAATGTATCCGAGCTAGTTTTTAATGTATCCGAACTAGTTTTTAATGTATCCGAGCTATATATTATGTATTGGTTTATTTTATAATGTATCCGAGATAGTTTTTAATGTATCCGGGCTACATATTATGTATCCGGTTTGTTTTACTTTTTTAGGGATTAATGTAATTACAAACTAAATAGGGATAAATTGTAATTTCATATTAAAACTATGTGATTCCTAAAATTTATACCTTTTTTTATTTGTTGATCAGTATTGATTTGATACACTTTTTAAGGAATAATAAATGGATTAATATATTTATCGTCTCATCCTTTCAACATAATAAATTCAATACTTTGAAAAAAATATTAAAAAATGATTATATTAATAATGAAAATAAATTTAAAACTACGTGATAAATTATCCGAGGACTATAGTTTTATCTGAGGACTATAGTTAATTCTTACGGTCTCTTGGAGTTATAATTCCCATTCCATAACGATGTTTTAGACTTTATTTTATAATCCCTCTTTGATTAAGACAACAAAACAGACCCATTATGCTCACCAATATTTGCATTATTGATCAATGAATTCATTACGTACCATTAATATATAATAATTCATCTTCCAGTAATTTGAAATATATGTCAAGGTTGTTTGATTGGACTTCCTAACAATTAAAAGTGACAATAGATATTCCTTTCGAGTCAAGGAAATAATTCAAATTCAAATCGACAAACGATTGAGTGAACTGACGTATAAAAATCAACCAGTTAATTAGTCTTGCAATTACCTTTTTTCTTTCACACACTGTATCAGAAACAAATTTATTCTTGAACTAGCGGCGCTGATCATGTTCATTTGTTCCGTCTTAGGCATACAAAGTGGTGTTTGAGTACTCTCATGTTGATTAATTATTAAGGTATTAGCTTCTTATATGTGATCTTTACACAATGATTTTACGAGGTAATTTTAGAATTGAATTAAACATATAATTCGTCTTTTTCACTTTAAAAATGAGAGTACAATTACAAACCCTAATGAGAAAGGAAAGAAAAGAACAAGAATTAAAAATGCAAATGTTACTTTCAAGAAAATGAAAAATGTAGCACATCATTGATCAATTATTTTTTGTTGTTATTCGTTATAATAAACCACATAATTAAAGAAAATGTTGAATATAGAATATAGATATATTGTATGTTGATATTTGAACATAGGGTGGCCAGTAAAATAATTCAACTATGGTCCAATATTACCTTTTTAAGTTTTGACCAATCACTTTCTATATATTGTCGTGGTTTATGTTTACGTATATTACTTTGCTTTCCTTTTTTCTTGCTTATTTTCAAGATTTTTGAAAATCTAGCTAAAATTAAATTCAATAATTTTCCAAACCATTAATTATTTGCATTATTTGTCAATGTTCATGACGCACAATTTAATAAATGATAAATATTAGTTCATCACTTTCAAATGGATTCGAAATATTCGTCAGATTACGTCGTTTGATTGCTTAGTTCCTATCAATTAAAAGAGGATGGTTGATTTCTATAGAATTTCGAGATGATGGTTGCATTATTATGAAAAAGTGGATCTAAGATATAAATTTGATCGATTTAGGTTCTTATCACTAAAATCGTTAAAATTATAGGTCTAAATTAATTCTTATATATTCAAATAGTATATGTGTATATATATATTGAGATCAACTGAACCCATTGATTGTATGTTATATTAATCAGTACTACTAGTTTTAATATACACATTTTTGGTTGATTAAATAAAAAAAAATTAGGGATAAGGGTCTGAAAAATATCCCAACTTTGGTCGGATTTGTTGTTGCGATACTAAACTTTAATTCATGAGGACCTATTACCTCCCTAGACTATTTAATACTGTATTTTTTACCTCCTGAACTATTTAATAGTGTATTTTAAAGGTATATATGTGCTCACGTGGACACATTACTATTTATAATTTTGCATTATTTTTTATGTCCACGTGGACAAATATATATGTTTAAAATACGGTATTAAATAGTTTAGGGAGGTAATAGATCCTCATGAAAGTTTAGTATCGCAACAGCAAATTCGACCAAAGTTGGGATATTTTTCAGACCCTTATCCCAAAAAATTACTACAAATTTTTAATTAGGAATTTTCAATGTGACAAACTTGAAAATTTTGAAAGTGATACCAATAACCACTTGGGTTGGGGGTGGGGGTGGGGGTTACCCAATTTGAGCTAGGAAAATAAAACTAGATAGCTATAAGATTAAATTTTTAACGTCACTTAGAGAGATGCACTCAATCATCATTGCATTTTATGATACTTCGAGTGTGAATTCATGACATATATTTAAATATTTTTTTTACAAATATAATATAACACTACTATATATAACTTTGGAAAAAAACCATGGATTCATGTGAACCTGGTGACCTCTTCCTGCAAAGCCCTGCCTCTTGTACCAAGGAGGAATATTTAAATCGACAGATGATTGAGTAGAATATGTTGATAGGAAGATGCAAGGACATTAAGAATATGTCTCGAAGAAAAAGAAAACTATTTTAAGTTTTTAATATGTTAGAATCTCAGGTTGACTTTAGGTGAATTTCACATCACAAGCTAATTGCTACTATTTATTTTGAAATTTTATTTTAGATTCAAGATCCATTTTTTTTATATAGTATCAGCAATAAACTCTTTTTCTTTATTTATATTTATCTAATATTGCGCTCCCATATTTATATTATACGTTATACGCTTGAAATATTTAGTCTTGAACGTGCAGAGAGGTGTTCAAGTTTTACATTAGTTAAGCGTACAGCTATTCATGTTTTCATATATATGATTTTGAATAATCTTCGCCTAATTAACTTTTGATTTAAACTTGGAGCTTAAATTCGTTTTCACAATTATAGATATAGGAATTAATAAGAAAGGACAGAACATAATTTAGGAAAATTTTGTTTATAACCACATAAAGAAATTCATGTCATACAATTACTAATTAGTTTTATGTGAACGCAGAGTGCACATGAAATCTTCAATAAAAAATGTGTTTTGGACTAATTAGTTATAAGGCGTCACAATCATCAAATATATTTTAAGTAATCCCATAATATAAATCACAAATTCATTTAAAGCGGGTGCCGTATTTTCCCATAATAAAAGTCTTAATAAATTAAGTCCATGGCCTATTTTGGGTGCCGTATTTTCCTCTCTCTCAATTTCTAAGTCTATAAATGCATGCATGCACGCACAATNATATATGATTTTGAATAATCTTCGCCTAATTAACTTTTGATTTAAACTTGGAGCTTAAATTCGTTTTCACAATTATAGATATAGGAATTAATAAGAAAGGACAGAACATAATTTAGGAAAATTTTGTTTATAACCACATAAAGAAATTCATGTCATACAATTACTAATTAGTTTTATGTGAACGCAGAGTGCACATGAAATCTTCTATGAAAAAAATGTGTTTTGGACTAATTAGTTATAAGGCGTCACAATCCTCAAATATATTTAAAGTAATCCCATAATATAAACCACAAATTCATTTAAAGCGGAGAGAATTAAAAAACTAAATAGACCAATTTTATCCTTGATGTGAATTTCACATCGCGAGATAATTGTTATATATATATCAGAATTTTTTAAATTCAAGATTTACCTTTTTTACATAATATCAAAAACAAGTTCTTTTTTTTTATTTATTTAATATTGCGCTCCCATGTTTATATATATATATTAGACATTGTTATTTATATGTACGCTTGAAATATTTAATCTTGAACATGCAGAAGTGTTCAATCTTTACATTAGTTAAGTGTAAAAGAATCTTCACCTAATTAACTTTTGATTTAGAATTAGAACCTAAATTCATTTTCACATGTATATACATACGAATTAATTATAAGAAAGGACAGAACATAATTTAGGAATTTTTTGTTTATAACCACAAAAAGAACTTTATGTTGAGTATATCACTTGGCTTCACNCCCCCCCCCCCCCCCCGCCACCCCAAAAAAAAAAAAGGGAAAAAAGAGAGAGTTTTTCTAGTAATTCAATTGAGACAATTAACTCCTCCCCATATTCATGGACTCCTATATATTTGAAAAGGGAAATCAAACACAATAATTTGCTTTGGATATATATATATTAAGTATAGTTTTTATGTAAACAACTAAACTTGAAACTTTCGATGAAAAAATGTGCTTTGAACTAATTAGTTACTCCATTACCTTTTCCATCCATTTCGTTAAGTGCACGTCTAAATTAGAGATGTGTGTCATATTTAAAGTTTAAAGGTCAAGATTATATTATATTAACAAATATCATAACCATAGTTAAGTCAACTAATTTTAAAAAACTACTCTCCAAATTAGGTAAGAATTACAATATATTCCATACAAAATTTGATATTTATTAATATCTTTAATTTCATTTTATATTTTTAATTTACAATTTAATATGTAAATACAAAAATATAATATGAAATTAATGATTATAACTCAAAAGTCACTCAACTATTGATATTTTACTTAGAAAGTCACTCAACTATTAATATTTCGCTTAAAAAGTCACCCAATCAATTTAAATATATTTTTTACATTAAATTTTGTTGAAATCTAATTTTATTTTAAACTATTTTTATAAGAAATATGAAGATATCTATTTTATTTATCTTACTAATCCACTCCAATTATTAATTATATTTTTTTTTGAAAAACGTACTGTAGCAATAGACAAAAAAAAATTATTTTCCGTTCTAGCAATTGTTTAGTAGAATTAAATAAGCTGAAAAATGATCCAAAAAAAAAGGAGAACATTGGAATTGATCAGAAGTAATCAAAAGAACGCATAATAACAATCTTTTATCATTTAAAAATAATTAGTTTAAAACTAAAAATTTACAATTTAATAATTAAATACAAAAATATAATATGAAATTAATGATATTAATAAATATCAAATTTGGTATAGAATATATTGTAATCCTTACCAAATTTGGAGAGTAGTTTTCTAAAATTAGTTGACTTAACCATGGTTATGATATTTGTTCATATGATATAATCTTAACCTTTAAACTTTAAATATGACACATGTCTCTAATCTAGACGTGCACTTGACGAAATGGAGAGAAGAGGATAATGGAGGGGAGCCGGATCCGTTTGAAAAGTGTCTTATTCGTAATATTATGTTTAATTCAAGTCTTAATAAATGTTCCTTCGGGGACATCCGATAAAATTGAAACAATACAGAAAAAATTAGCATGACTCCTGCCATCCTGCGTAAGGATAACACACAAATCGAAAAATAGTACAATTTTATATATATATTTTTAAAAGTCTTAGTAAATTAAGTCCATGGCCTATTTTGGGTGCTGTATTTTCCTCTCTCTCAAATTTCTAAGTCTATAAATTCATGCATGCACGCACTTTGATTCCTCAAATGTAGCATGTTCACATTTAAGTATCAATATTGTATAAATTTTAGGATCGACTTCTGAATATTCAAACAGTTCGAAGTACTAACCTACAAAGATTTAACATATATTTTATTTTTCGCTAAATTTTACTTTTGAAATTACACTAAANATTGGATCTATCAAATAATAAGAATGTCAATTAAACCGATCAGAGTTTAGGAAGTCTTCCGTATGAGAGATATAGCTTCTCAACTCATACAACTAGATTTTGTGATATTTGTTATTTACTAGAACAGAAAAATAAACAAAAAACTTCATAGCTTGTAGAACTAGAATAATTATTGTTTTGCTTTTAGGGGTCGTTTGGTAGAGTGTATTAGGAAAAATAATGCATGCAGTAGCCTTGTATATTACTAGTACCTTGTTTGGTACTCTTTTCCAACCTATGTATACACTTTATTGTGTATTAAGCTGTGTATTGCTAATACCATGGATTTCTAGGTATTAGCAATGCAATGGTTTTAATGCATGCATTAACTTAATTAAAGACTCAATTGCCTCTCAAAACCTTTTTTTTTACATCTTTTCTATCATAATAGTGAAGGGTATCTTTGTAATTAATTTTTTTATGCAATGCATGCTACTTTTTAATACATCAAACCAAACAACGCATAAAAAAATCCATGTATAACTAATGCAAGCATAACTAATACATGCATTGCTAATAATGCAAGTATTACTAATACACTCTATCTAGGAAAGTCATGATTGCACGAAAAGAAAAACTCAAACTCGATTGAAATAAAAATAATTAAACTGTTTTCATACCTTATCTCAGATTTTAGTCAAGATGTGTGATTTTATGTCTCAAACAAAAATCTAATGGCTTTCTTTAAAAGTCTAAACCAAAAAAAAGGTCATGTGAACAACTAACAAGTGTTGTGGTTTTACATTATATTGATCAAACTATGTCTAGTCTATCTACTCCTTTAGTCATTTAATTTGGAAGTCATTTAAGTACCTAGTCTATTTTTGGATGCTCATATATATATATTTATTTATTTATTTATTTATTTATTTAAAAAAAAAAGAATTGATTTTTTAATGGACTGATAAGAAGAAAAGTTGCTCGAATAGTAAGCACTATTCACCTCAAACTCTACAGTTATGGATTTACGTCATTAAGGGAGAAAAATGATCGAAGTTCCTAAGGAAAGGTGAAAAAAGTATAATGGACCTGAAAATAGTTAAATGCTAATAGATGACTCATATATCAGCACCCAAACTAATTTCAGATCGAGTGATATAACATAGGGAAAAGGGTCAAAAATACCCCTTAACTTTGGTTTATTGTTTGACTATGCCCTCGTCGTTCAAATGAAGTTATTTTTACCCCTCCCATTACTAATTTCACCAAATTTACCCCTCAATTGGATGGAAAATCCAAATCAATTAAAATTATCCAATTCAATTAAATAACCCAATTTTTTCTCTTTTTAATCCGAACCCGATCCATTTATACCAAATTAAAACCTCAAATCACGCTCCGGCAATCCCCATTCATTTTCTCCGTTTTCCGGCGAAACACCACCAAAAGAACCTCCAAACGACCACCTGAAACCACCACTCAAAACCCCCAAAAACCAGAAACGACATCAAGCAGAAAATTTAAGTAAAACATGCTAGAAAATTCCATTTTTTTTTTCTCTATGAATGTTTACAAATGATACATCGCATTAGCTAATTAATTCCTACAAGTTGAATGACCATTGAGTTATTAAAAAAAAAGGTGTCTATCTTTCACTCTGTATGTACTCTTTTCGTTCCAATATATATAAATAGATTTTTTTTAAAAAAATTAGCAGATTGTCAGAGTTAAGTAAACAATAGTTGTACTTGTACTATGAGGGGGAGAAAAAGAAGCATAGTGGAAGCTTTTGATGTGAATTAGTTTGTGGGGGAAAAAGGGGAAAAGAGTGTAATCAGTAGTAGGGGAGGGGAGTGACTGAGTATGCTCTACCTCAGCCTTGATTCTCGCCTGATTGTGTTGTTGGTTTGATCTGTTAGCGGTGCTTCAGTTGTTTTTCGATGGGGTTTTGGTCGGAGTTTTGTTGGTTGGTTGTTTGGAGGTCGGAGAACTAGTGGTCTGGTGGTCATTTGCTGGTTGTTTTAGCTTGGGTGATGGAGGTCTGGGTTCTGGTGGGCTGAAGTGTGGTTTTACCACTGGAATTTGGCTTGGAGAGGGTGGTGTTTGAGAGCTGTTTCAGGTCGTTTTCAGGGTTGTTTGAATGATTCCGACGGTGGGTGGTTTGCTTAATGTTGTTCCAGCTTGGAACTGGCCGGAAATTGAGAAGAAAGATCTTGTTGTCATCACTGGAAAGTAGAGGAAAATGGGTTTGTTGTTAATGTTTTCTGCTTGATGTTGTTTTTGGTTTTTGGGGGTTTTGAGTGGTGGTTTCAGGTGGTCGTTTGGAGGTTCTTTTGGTGGTGTTTCGCCGGAAAACAGAGAAAATGAATGGGGATTGCCGGAGCTTGATTTGGGGTTTTAATTTGGTATAAATAGGTCGGGTTAGGATTAAAAAGAGAAAAAAATGGGTTATTTAATTGAAATTGGATAATTTTAATTGATTTGGGTTTTCCATCCAATTGAGGGGTAAATTTGGTGAAATTAGTAACGGGAGGGGTAAAAATAACTTCATTTTAACGGCGAGGGCATAGTCAAACAATAAACCAAAGTTGAGGGGTATTTTTTTACCCTTTTCCCTATAATATATGATCCAACAATTCTTTTAACAAGAAAAGGTTAAAAAAAAAAATCCCAAACAAACTAAAAATAGTTTAAAATTCTCCTCATTTTGCCTATTGATCTTCAATTGGCCTTAATACTAATTTTGGGTTAAAAATTAAATTTTACACTGTTACTTGTAATCTTTTTGTACTATCAAGTCATTTCTGCCCATTATAATAAATAATATATTTTATATTTAAAATTCAAAATCTAAATAAATTTACCTATTGATATATGTCATTTGAATGACTCAATGGTGTATAAAATTTAATTATCACATGCATAATTCATCACAATTTTATTAGTGCACCAATCAATTGACAGTAATTAAAATAAAGCTATAAAGAAGGAAAAATTTTGATCACCGTATTAATATTTTTTTTTAATTAGGACATCCATTTCATTTTCAATAAAAAGGAAGAAGTCCAATGAGATATAGGACCTAGTGTTTTAACAAAGTAGCACTTGATCAACCATATTTTTTCTAAGTCTATAAATGCATGAAGTTATATATGATTTCCCTCAAATTGCATCTTGTATGTTCACATCATATATCCTTATCAAAGATTTTAGAGAAATACATATTACAATATAATGAATTGATCTGCTTTTTAAGAATGTTCAAATATATATTATTATCAACTTTCTTCTCTTTTATCAAAAGTTACAAGTAGCATTAAAATAACATAAATAGAGGCGGAGCAAAGTAGGATCGAGAAGGATATTCAGTCACATTTTTAATAATAAAAAATTGTATTATTTATATATAATTAAAAAAAATTTAATATATATCGTAGATATTAAATTCATTTAACTTCGTCGTATATTTATTTGTTCATACTTTAAATTTCTAAATAAAAAATCTGATTTTACCGCTAATTAAATAAATCTTCATAGTTTAAGACTAGGGTATAACTTATCCATTAATTTGTGGAGATGACACATCCCTTTTCTTATGCTACTTATAAATCAACCAACTTTTCTGGAATGATCAGATCAACACGGTTTCAAAGACAAGATCAAAAGAAATTAAAGGAGGGAATATAATATTACTCCTCCGTTTCAATTTGTTTTGCCCTATTTTTATTTAAAAAGAACATTGTTTTCCTTTTTTTTAGAGCTCTTTAATTTTAGCTTTTCACATAACATGTTTAAGATCACAACATTAAATTATAGGAAAAATGACGTAATTACATGATTTGAATTAATTACAAAAATCCTCTTTTTCCTTCTCTTTCTTAATATCCGGATGGATCACTTCACCTTGATACATTATAACTTTGTTTATGTACAATATATCTGGTACACATGTTATTGTTGATACATAACCCCAATTATTTCAAACCTAAATCAGTTGGAATCTGATTTATAGTTATGTATCTGATACATAACTTATATATCTAATACATAAGGTATGTATCGTTTCTATATATCGGACAAAGGAGCAATGTATCCGGAAAAAAATTGAGATTAATGTAATTTGGAAAACTTTCAAAATATGATGTAATTAGTGTTGGCAATTTAGGTCATTTTTCACTGACCCGCCCAACCCGCCCATTAAATATGGATTGAGAGAGTAATTTTTAAATATAGGTAATATTTGGGCTTATATCCATATTTAACCTATTAAAATATGAATATTTTATGGATAAACTACATGCCATATATGGGTATGAAGTGTTTTTGTATATTTCTGCTAGTGTGTTGAAAAGAAAGGAAATTGGTGTAATTGTATAATAGTTTATGTAAGTTGCTTTCTGATAATACTTGTCTCTTTTGTTACATTTTTTTTTTGTTTTTTACATTATACTTGTACTTTGCCAAGTGATTTTCTTTACTTTGGGGTCCATTTTAATCAACTAAAGCATGGAGAGCAGAGCAAATGCATTAACTATAGAGTGGAAACAGAGTTATGAAATTATTTCAGCTCATTTTTTCGGAGATGAGAGAACTATTGAAGAATTGATACTCTTCAAATGGGTATAACTAGTATTTTATTCAATCCATATTTTATCCATATTAAAATGAGCTGGTTGAATTATAACCCATTTTTAACCCGCCCAAATTTTATCCAATCCGTCCATTTACCATTACTAGATATAATTAATATCCAAATTATTGGGGTTTGTGTACTTTATATGTCAAGAACAAATAAATTGCAATGAAGGGGTAAATAATAGTCCTAATGAACAAAGAAGAAGGGAACAAATTAAATAACCAAAAAATAAATAAAAATAGAATGAAGGAATAGGTTGGTTAGCAACGAGATTTTCTCAAGAATAAATAGTTTCAACTACTTAAAAATATGTTTATCGTAATGTTTTAATTATAAAGTTCTCAATGATATGAAATAGGAAAATACCAAGGGATATGTATTCTCGTAGAACATTTTCCTATTTTTTCATATTTCGTTGGTCAAAATATTTTAGAAAACTTTCTACCTTTCAATCTTTCACCCTATATAGCTCTCATAATATCTACCTAAATGGTACAAAATGTTTTTATATATTTTTGATCAAATATTTTTTTCTTCATACAAACACCCTAAATTAATATTTTTTAAAATACAATCTAATTAATTAAATTATGTAATTAAACAACAGGAAACAACTAAGAAAAATATCAGAAAATAAATAGAATGGTGGCTGATAAGCAAGACAGTAAAAGAGACATGAGGTAAGCCATTTCATATGAATTTTGTTCTTACACTTTACATGAGACAGTATTTGGGTCCTATTTAATTGAATAATAATAATAATAATAATTAATAATATCATAGTAATGAAATTAGGTAGTCAACAGAAGATGCATATGATATATAAAGCAATGTATTTGCATACCACGAAAATTTTAGTAACTTAATTAATTTATTACTATCTGAATTTTCGACTGATCGATTTTTCTATATATTTTTTCCAAGTGTGATTGCAGTCAAATGACTTTGTAAGAGGACACAAACCCATTTAGGCTATTTTAGGTTTTTATTGAGCGTAGCAAAATTAAAATTAATGATAAAGTAAAATTTTCATAATGTTCTACTTTTGCAAAAATATATATCGCACACTTAAAAAACATGCATAAATATATTTTTGCTATTCTAGGTTTTTATGTTGAATTAAAATTGATGATAAAGTTAGCGAAGTTTCTATAATATTCTACCTTTGCGTATTCTCTATCATTATTTGAAACTTCTAAATTAAAATTTTTTCTCTCTCTTAAATATCGACGTACGTCTAAAAAAACAAATTGCTATTGACTTTTTCATATATATATTTTTTTAAATAATAAAATAAAAGACTGAAGAAATATTGTTGTACTCCATAAAACTCCAACACCCTTATCCATGAACAATTTTTTTAAATGTCATTTTCAAATAATTAGCCTTGTCTGTTGTATCAACTTTTTTCTTTGTTTTTATTCCTATCAAAGTGATATAACTCACTCGATAAAAAAAAAAAAAAATTAAAAGGATTACCTGTAAAATCAGCAATAAAGGAAAAGAATCCTGAAAATTATAAATTGTTTATCAGAAAAACAGTATAGTTGAATTTATAATAAAATTAAGAATATGCATCTTGATTTAAATATGTTTGTGATTTGTGAATATATAAATATTTATTTGTTTCGGTTTATTTGGCTCGCATTATCCTTATTGAAGATCAACTTGACCAATTCTTAGTGAAATAAGGCCTACATTAATTCAGTTTCTAATTAAAATATAGAAATTCAGGAACCACAAAAAAAAATGAGAAAAAGAATAATACAATTAAAAATGTTAGTCAAATGTTTATTTAGTTTGAAAACATTATATTAAATATCAACCTATATTATTAATTCACCAATTAAACCATTCTATAAATATCTTTGACTTCAAAGTAAGTTATTTAAGTTTTGACCATGTGACCAAATCAATATTCTAATTAATAAGTAATAAAATGTTGTTCTGTTGTATATTTTTCTCATATGTTAAATATATTTTTTAAAGAAAATAATATGAATACTATATCAAAAATATTTTTTAGCGGTAATTAATTAATGATAATAGCTTAATTATTGCCAAATATGTTTCTTTAGAGACAATTATTGGTAACAATTACATTTTTGCACTCTTTATAAATGTCACTAAACACAGTAATATTGATAGAAAGTTTAACACTCTTTATTAATGAATATTTATACGTATATATATACGCACGCGTTAGACAGATACGATTTGAAAGTAATATAAACTAAATGTCAATTAGGAACAGAAAGTAAAGCTTTAAAAGTAATTTTGGTCCTAAATTCATACTTACTAATTAACTATATATACTAATGAGTTATGAGCCAATATTATGACAAAAGACTGGTGATTAATTAGTTGCATAAAATCTTGTGTGCATCATTCAAATCTACGATTTCATCTGAAGTCAATAACGCATTTATATATAAATTTGCGTTATATTTTAATTTAAAATTATTATTAAAATTCATAAATGTGAAATTCTTGATAAGCCTTTGACCTAAAAGAATAAAGATTTCAATGTGAACAAGTGCTATAGTTTTACGCTGAAAGAATATGTCCATATAATACACTTTTTGGGAATAAAAAAATAGACTTGTCTACAAATACTCATTTACTCATTTGCAAGTTTTTCAAATCCATGGTCCATATTTGGGTGCTCAAAATATATGTATAGATGTTTTATAGTTATTTTTTTTAATTATTATTTTAAAAAAATAGGAAATAATTTAAGATGGACTATAATTGTATTATTCTTTCATTTTTCATTAATTGTTTATGAAATGTACATGTTTTTTGTTCATTCAATCGAAGGTCTATCATTTTTTATTGTTCGCATACATTGTGTCCTCCTAGTTCAATTTCATCGATAGAATTACACTGAATTTATTATTGTACGTATTTTTAATATATAACACTCGAACCAAATTTTTTTCTAAGTCTACAAATGCATAAAAGTGTGATTATTCCTCAAATGCAGAATGCATGTTCACATTAATTATCCTTATTTGTGAGATATATTATGATCTGCTTATTATTCAGAATATTCAAACATATATGAGATCAACTTGCTCTTTTTTGATTAGTTAATTACAAGTAGAATTAAAGTAACTTAAAATTCAGCGTTTTAGATTAAGATAATTTATCCATTAATTTCTGGTGATTATATAACACATCTTTTTTTTCTTATGCTTTTAACAACTTTAGAACATATAATAAAATAATAAAAAATTCGATCCAGAAGAACACGGTTTCAAAGACAAATTAAAAGAAAGAAAAGGCCTTATAAAGCAATAAACTAACGAAGAAGAATTAAAGTAGAACCAAGTTTTTTTTTTTTGGAACAATCGGTTGAAAGAAGTGTATTTTTTTAGCAAAAAAACGTAACATAAGATAAAACTGAGTAATTTTGAATTGTTCAGGGATATATTTTTCCTGTTATCTAAAGTATAAATTAATTATTCAATTTTTTGCAAATATGATTAAAATTTGTAATATTTAGATTCTTCAAAGTTGGAATTCAATAGTGACAGAAATGGTCATATGTGCTCCATAACTATTGGTGTCATCACCCTGCAAAGAGGTGGAACTAACCAAGATTGAACACTAGCCCCATTTTGTAGATGGGTTGGGATCGACCTTCTATTACAGCAAACAATGTTCCACTAATTAGGCGGGGAAAATATCAAAAGGAGTGTGCATGTCTTGAGAATTCAATAAAGATGCTACAACATTTTAGAGAGTCAGAGCAATGTAGCTGAGAATTGAAATTACTAATTCTAGAAGTATATAACGGGAGCATGATTGATGACCTCTTACGAAATTAAAAAGTAGAAAAAAGGTATGTACATATATAGAATAATTAGGGAGGAATTAAAACGATTTTAGTAGAATGACGTACAAGTAATGCTTAGTTAAATGATTACGACTCCAACCTAATATGACTCAGAAGAAAATATTAGTATATTAGTACTTTCTCTGTTCATTTTTACTTGTCACTATTATTGATTAATATTTTAAGATGTGTTTCTTTTTATCTGGAAAATATTGCAACGTATTATGCTTTTTGTATAATTTTTAAAATGATTTAAATTTTAATTTTAAACTATTGAATAAATCTTATTAAATTTTTAACTTTAAAGTTAGTCAAATTAATTTTTGAAATGTGATCGACAACTATTTTGAAACGAAGGAAATAGTAGTTAGTTTAATTGTGAAGTATTTCATTTGGTCTGATGAATTCATGAAAATGATATGTTTGAACTATGGAGCAATAAGGTATAACTATTGTGTCTATATAAAATATGCTAATTAAAAAGTCAATAATTGAGAATATATATTAATGATGAGATCACCACTCCCATCACTAACCTAATTAAACACCCTTAATGACCAATTAAATATAATAATTATGTAACAAAAGGAAACAACTGAGAAAATTTAAGGAAATAACTAGAAGGGTGCGCTAATTAAGTAATGAGGTAAGCAATTTCATATGAAGTTTAGTTGTGCTTTCACTTTCCATGACACATACATTTTGTGTTAGGTCCTATTTATGGAAGAATATTAAACATAATAAGTATAAGGGAGAAGCTAAATATTGAAAATATTCTTAAATTTGGTACGAATTATTAGTTTTATTTTTGAAATATTGACAGCTTAAAAAAAACACTAATTTATTTGACCAACTACATTTAAATATACCCCTAATCTTGCCACATTAGTGAAATACATTCCTAAATTCTCGCCAAGTTTAGGGGTGTTTTCAACATTTCTCTCAGTTTTTTATTAAGAGTTTTACGCTCCTATAATACAATTTGAGACAACTTGCTATGTCATGTGGCAAATCGGGGGTGTTTTAAGTTCAGTTAGTTAAGTAGACGAGTATTTTTAAGGCTGTCAATACGTCGGGGAAGAAACTAATTATTCATGCTAAGTTCATGTGTGTTTTCAATACTTGCCTCTAATAATAATAAAGATATCACACTCTTTAGAAAGTCAAATATACTATATTGTTTTTTGTCTGGTGACACACTTTTCTTTTTAATCAATAAAAAAAAATCATCTTTTTTATAATTGGCAATAATTTGGACCTAATATATACTTATTATTTTTCATTTTACCCTAATGAAATAAGTATTTTAGACCACAATTTTCAAGAGATTATTTCTTTCTGAAACTTTATGTCAAGTCAAAAAGTATTATATATATCGAGACAGAGGAAGTAATAATAAAAAAAAATCATTAAGGTAGATTTATATACCATGGTCCAGGTGTCAAATCGAACATTGTTACACACTTTTGGTTTCTTAAGTAACATAAAACCCATAGTGTAAAATTGGAATAATTCAAAACTTCTTGTTATTGAAGGAACGTGTGAATAATAGTAGTAAACACCTTTTGAATACTCAATTTTGCATCTATTATTGACTCCTAAAAGTCCAATACAATTTTGCGAGCTCTATAAATACCCCATTTAACACCCATCAAAAAAACATCAATCATATTACTTTACTCTTCATTTATTCATCCAAAAACTATATATCCAATTTTTTTTGATTATTTCGCTAACGCATAACAAAATTTATCAATTATTTCTCAAAACATAAGACAAAATCATGCCAAGAAAAGGAATGAAAACTCTGAATTGGTTTTCTCCAAAACACAGTTCAGCAACTGATATGAATTCTCCATCTACTTCACCATTCTCTTCTCCTTCCCGTTTCGCCTTTTCGCCATCCAGGCCGAGTTTTTCTGAAGCAGTGATTGATCGGACAATCGAGATGGCTGAGCAGATGATCACGAAATGGGATCCTGATACTACTACCTTCGCTAAGGTGACTTCTCTGTTCTATGAGAATCGAAAAGAAGCTAAGGATTTCATCAAATATGTGAATAATTTACATAAGGCGATGCATTTTCATGCTAGTGAGAATTCCAGATCCGATAAGCTTGTTCGTGCTCAATCATTGATGCAAATCGCGATGAAACGACTGCAGAAGGAGTTTTATCAGATTCTATCAATTAACAGAGCACTTTTGGATCCTGAATCTATATCCACTGTGTCTTCACGTACTTCGATAAGTACTCAATCGAGTACCTCTGAGTTCAACATTGAGGATGATGATATTGATAATCGTGTTGCAATTGCTGGTGAATCTATTTCTGAAGTTGAGGATATTTCTAATGTTGTAATGGCGGATTTGAGATTGATTGCAGAGTGTATGATTTCTTCTGGATATACGAAAGAGTGCTTGCAGATTTACAAAGTTATACGTAAATCGATCATCGATGAAGGGATTTATAGACTCGGTGTTGAGAAATTGAGCTCTTCACAAGTTCATAAAATGGATTGGGAAGTTATGGATTTGAAGATTAAGAATTGGCTTAATGCGGTGGATGTAGCTATGAAAACATTGTTCGACGGTGAGAGGATTCTCTGCGATCACGTTTTTGCTTCCAGTGATGCAATTAGAGAATCGTGTTTTACTGAAATTTCAAAAGATGGAGCTATGATTCTGTTTAGCTTCCCGGAAATTGTGGCGAAAAACAGTAAGAAGTCGCCGGAAAAAGTGTTCCGTATGCTCGATATGTACACTTCAATCGTCGAGCACTGGACGGAGATTGAAACTACATTTTCCTTCGATTCAGAATCTGCTATCCGATCTCAAGCGATGACGTCTCTCGTTAAGCTTGGCGAGTCTATAAGGATGGCTTTGGCAGAATTTGAAACTGCTCTTCAAAAGGAATCGTCAAAAACGACGGTTGCCGGCGGTGGAATCCATCCTCTCACCATTGACGCAATGAATTACATCATTCTACTTGCCGATTACAGCTACGTACTCTCTGACATCCTCGGCGACTCTCCTCCTCCGGCTAAAAGTTCATTGCCTGAATCATATTTCGGTATGGCTGATTCCGATGAGTCTCCAGCACCGGTAATCTCACTCCGATTTGCTTGGCTGATTCTCATTCTTCTCTGCAAACTCGACGGCAAAGCAAAGCACTACAAAGACGCTTCCCTCGCGTACCTCTTCTTAGCCAACAATCTCCGGTACATCATCGTAAAAGTCCGTTCATCGAATCTCAAGTACTTGCTAGGTGAAAATTGGATATCAAAACAAGAGGGAAAAATCAAAAAGTTTGCCTCCAATTATGAACAGCTAGGATGGAGCCACGTCATCCAATCTCTCCCGCGAGAACCAAACGCCTCAATCTCTCCCCAACAAGTGAAAGAGATATTCAAGAGATTCAATTCATCATTTGAGCAAGCTCATCGGAAGCAATCTCTCTATGTCGTACCAAATAGTAAACTCCGAGATGATTTGAAAGTATCGATTGCAAGGAAAATACTTCCTGTGTATAGAGAGTTTTACAATATACATAGAGATACAATAGCAAAAGAGAGACATTCGAGTCATGTGATCAAATATTCTCCGGAAGATTTAGCACATTATTTGTCCGATTTATTTTTCGGACCGATCGAATCGGGAAGTTCATCGTCAGTTGAATCATCCCCATCACGTACAATATCATCACAATTGCAGTGAAGAAAAAAAAAAATAGAGTAATTGTTTATTCTTCTTTTGTTATCTCATGTGTAATTTATAAGTATGATATATATGATTCATATTAAGAAGTGTATACATTTGAACGAAAGGATTTTTGGTGTGCTTAAAACAGATGATATATAAGAATATTTCATTAAAAAAAAAAGTTTTTGCTTCTTGGTAAATTTTGATAGGTTAATAACCACCCTTAAACCAGAGAGGGTGGATCCAATACCATATTGGGTTTATTTAAATTTGATATATTTGACGTGGAATATTAATTTATGGGTAAAAAATTACAAAAATTGTATATATAAACTCATTTAAAATATAATAAATTTAAGACTAACTTTGAAATTTATACTATGAACCTTTAATAATGGAATTTATATAATATTCTCAAATTTAGAATTTAAATTTAATGAGTATTGTAAGATTTTTTTGAAGAATTAAGTATAATTTTTTCCAGTTTACGCATTGGGTTTCATAGTGTGCGAATGAAGAAAGAAGTACATAATATGTGAAAATCGAATCATCATTAAGATATTTATCAGAGAGATTTGATTATGAGATACAATCGAGGGCTCATAAAATTTAAAATTTTAGAAGAGAATATCGATGGCCTTTAATTTGTTCAACAGAGAGCAAACGGACGACAAGTGACTTTGATCTCATGCTGACCTTTACTTCGGCTACTAATATGGGGGTTAGAGTCACAAATAATGAATGAGAAATCGTTTAGCCGCCTATATAGTAAGAAAAACTTTGAGTTTTGATGGAGGCTGTTTGGAAGAAGAGAATATGTGACATACACTTAGTAAGTGACACATATCTTTAATTTTATGCCCGCAAAAGCAAAGGTTTTGACATTCAAAATCACAATTATTATCAAAAAAAGGTTGTGGTGAAGTGATAAGCACTATTTCAATCTTAATCAAGAGGTCTCGGGTTCGTGCCCCCTTGATACGAAATTGCCTTTGTTAGGAAACGTTTTACTAATGTGGAATTTTCCTACGCGAATATTGTACTTTCGCAAATATATTTTTGTCATGCCTTATTTATAAGAGAAAATTCATGACTAAATGACATATTAAAGATTACTTATTATTAGTCTTAAGACTTTCTAGATTTCAATGGTAACTTCATCTTTTTTTCTCGATTACATATCATCTTACGTGGAAATCATAATTTGTTATTGACTTTTTCATATATATATTTTTAAAATAAAAACACAAACAAATATAAGATTGAAGATATATTATTGTTTTACTCCAAAGCTCCAACACCCTTATCCATGATAAACAATCACTTTTGTTTTTTTGGTAGTTTCCAAATAGGTGGCCTTGTTTTAGAGTAATAAAAACTAGATGTCAATTTCGAACGGAAAGTAAGGCTTTAAAAATAATTGTGGTCCTAGTAAATTCATACGAGATAGAAGATGTTTTTATCGTTAATTTTAAATTCAGAAATATTTTTATTCCTATTAATATTCATGAAAAGATTATATATACATTAAGAATTTTGCTAAATATTTAATTGTGTATTCAATAAGTATTAGAGTATTGAAAAATTATGTCCATATAATCCACTTCTAGGAAATCAAAGAAATTATATATATATAATACTAATAAATTTAAAGGAATTAACCAAAAAATGATTGATCCGGTCCTTCTTATTATTATTTTTACAGCTAGTGCATTGTATTTATATAATTAAAGACGTGGCATCATACCTTCAATTTTCAAATTCTAAATTCATTGTCAATTGACATATTAAAGATTACTTATTATTAATCTTAATAAGACTTTCTAAATTTCAATGGTAACTTTCTCTTTTTTATCGGTTGCATATAATTATAAATTGCTATTGACTTTTTCATATATATATATATATATATATAAACAAAAACAAATATAAGATTGAAGATAAATTATTGTTGTACTCCAAATCTCCAACATATCCATGATAAGGAATCACTTATTTTTTGGGTAGTTTTCAAATAGGTAGCCTTGTTTTAGAGTAATATAAACTAAATGTCAATTTCGAACGGAAAGTAAGGCTTTAAAAATAATTGTGGTCCTAATAAATTCATATGAGATGGAAGGCATTTCTATCGTTAATTTTAAATTCAGAAATATTTCTATTCCTAATAATGTTCATGAAAAGATTATACATACATTAAAAATTTTGCTAAATATTTAATTGTGTATTCAATAAGTATTAGAGTTATATTTGAATTTCAAAATGTTCCTAGAAATAAATTTATAAAAGTAAAATCATGAATAAGAAAATTTGACGTACATGTGAACAAGTGTTTTAGTTTTACATTGAAAAGTTAGAAAATCAAAGAAAATTTATATATATATTATGATCTTCTTATTTAGAATGTTCAAACCAACGATATGCTCAACTTGCTCTTTTTTCATAATTACTTAATTACAAGTCAAGTTGCACTAAAATAACATAAAAATTCAACGTTTTAGATTGAGATAATTTATCCATTAATTTCGGGGGATTATAAAGAGTAAGCTCTTATCCGGTCTCCCGATAAAAAAAAAAGATCTATTTTTTTTTAGTATGTTTAAAAAAGAAATATCTCTTTTTTTTGGCAACACTTTAATTTCAACTTTCCACTTATATGTTTAAGACCACAAAATTAAAGAATATTTTGATACATTTGAAATAACTTTAATTTAGAACCATAAAATTGAAAAGTCTTCTTTAATTTTTTCACACTCCGTATCAAATCAAATGAAATCACTTTTTTTTTAAACGGAGAGAGGGACAATAGATGAACAAACCAAAGCAAGCATTATTAGGAGTTGCTAGAAGCAAACTAATCACGATGATGACATCAACCCAAAAAAACCCAAAAAACCCTTAAGGACAAAGATTAAAATATAAAATAACTATGTAATAAAACGAACCAACTCAGAAAATTTCAGGAAAAAACTAGGAATGTAGTGTTTATAATATATATATATATATATATATATATATATATATATATATATACACTATAATAGTCGTGAAGAAAAAACAAATACTAACTATAAGAAAAGAAATATCTTTATTGGGGTAGAGTTATACGTCGGATTAAGAGTTGTGATAGAGTGATAAATATTTCTTTATCTTTAATACATAAGAGTTTTAAAGATCAAAATTTTCACATTCGAATCCTCTTAAATACAAAATTATTTTTATTATTAAATTTTTTTACCTCCAACGTGAAACTTCTCAACGATATATATTGTCTTATGAACTAATTTCACATGAACCATCATCATTAGCAAAAGGAAACAAGGGAGAAAATAACTACTAGATATAATGGTGGCTACTAAGCAAGGTGCTAAAAAAAATGAGGTAAGCAATAACATATGAATTTTGTGCTTACACTTTGACTTCTACAGTATTCATTTGTTTTAATTTTATCATGTGTCAAAATCAATTTTACTATTATTTTGATAAATAGCATATTTGTATTGAAGTCCGATTAATTTAGATTTACGTTATAAAAATTCTATTATAAAAAAACACTATCTATCAAAAAAAATTATAACCAAAATTTAAAATCAAAACTTTTAATTAATAAAGAAACAACTATTTTCATTCCACCACATTCTTTAATAATCTAATAAACAACTTGTATGCATGTATATCTCACATAGACTTGAAATAAATACCAAAAAGTCAAAGCACACAAAGTATTTTAAATATATTACAAGTTGGGGTAATTGCTAGATCATTTCAATATCTTAAACTTAAATACATTGAATTAAGACATTATTATAACTTATAAGAAAACACTATTATATTATAATATAAATATAATAACTGCAAATATATGAATAATTTAACTCAATATTATTAAAAGCACGTGTGAATAATAAGCCTTTTAAAATAATTCAAACTCCTCATTAATCCTACGTGTCACGCGTGAGATTGCTACTCCTGCGTTTATTTCTCACAATAGCCTATTATTAAGATCTTTTTTTACTTTTAATTTCTTTTCTTTTATTCTTCTCTAGCTAAGCCACCCAACTAATTAGGAAAAAAAAAATACGTTTTTAATATTGCCTTTTTTATAATTATGTTTTTTTTTATAAAAAATTTGTGGGACCAATGAATCAACTTTTCAAACAAATAAAGTGCTTAATATTTGTTCATGTATCAAATAAAAAAATAAAGAAACTTTTCGGTCGAATCCAAATTAATACAAATAAATTAATACAAATAACAGATATCGAGTAAGAAAAGGTTTCGTCTAGTTATCTCCTAATGGGAATGTGATTACAAAAATCCGTATTCTATAAATTTATCCTTCTAGAGAATATTTGCGTAATAGCAATTTTTCATCATGACAATAGGTGACAATTTTTCTGAATCTCTCATTCACAAAATATTTTCCTACCTAAGTTATGAAGATGCAGCCAATTCAAGCCTTTTATCTAAAACATGGCTACAAGCATGGTTGACTCAACCTAGTTTGAAGTTCAAAGTTGAGTATGGCAAAGGCAATAATAATAGAAAAATAGTGGACAAAATTATGGAGAGATATAAGGAAGAAAAATATCCTATAGACAAGTTTGAACTTGATATTACGTCTTCTCATTATCATCATGCTCTTGCTTTTCCTCGAATTGATAACTGGCTTGACATTGCTTTGCAGAGTGGTGTAAAAGATGTGGTATGTAAGGTTGATGTTCCTTCATACCCTTTCCCTATTTCCGCATTCTTGGCATCAAAATCTTTAAGAGAATTGGTTCTAACGGGTTGTGATATAATGAGTCTTTCGTTATCTAGTGATCATCAATGGATGAATTGTCGTTCTTTGAGAAAGCTTTCTTTGAGTAATGTTCGTTTAGACCACAACGTGCTTCAAACTCTAGTTAATTGTTGTCCCTTGATTGTTGATTTGATGATTGAGAAGTGTTCTTTATTGACAAAGATTGAGTTGAGGAATCTTCAAAACATCAAGTCGGTAATTTATATTTCATCAACTTGCCAAATCTCGAGTGTTGAAATTCAAACACCAACCCTAGAACACTTGTCAATTTCTAAGAGTATTATTGCACTTGATATTATTGAATGTCAGAATCTAAAATCTTTAAAACTATCACTTATGTCCATATCTCAAGGATTTCTCGATCACCTTATTTCTACATCCCAAAACCTTGAGATCTTGATATTAGATTTCGTTTATGGAGAGTTGCATGAAAGATTTAACATTTGTAAGAGTCAATCCCTAAAGGTTTTGAGGATTGATGGTTGTAAGGACATAAGGGAGATTGATGCTTCGAATTTGGTATCATTTGATTATGTGGGATATGAAATTCCTGAGCTTAAAATTACAAATGTGTCTAATCAATTGAAGAACTCACAAACATATCTTAGTTGTTACAATGATTCAAGTGATGAGGAATGGTTTTGTAAGTTAAGAAAGTTTCTATCAAACTTGACCTCTTGGTCTCAAGTTTCCCTTCATATTGGCAAATGCAATGACATTAACATGAAAGATTTGGGATTGCACCCTAGGGTTACTCAAGTTCTTGTTTTAGATATAGATATGAGATATAATGATGTAAGGACGTGCCCTAATTTTGTGGATGCTTTGCTATGGAGTTGTCATCCCAAGAGACTTAACCTACTCTCTGCGGTTGAAACAATTACATGCTTTATGGACCGTTTAAAGAATTCGAGTCAATTAAAAGAAGTAAAAGCTTTCAAGTTTATTTCGGAAAATGAGCATGTGGAAGTCGATAGAGAAGATTTGGCAATGATGACCCGAACTGAGATAGATCGAATTTTTTTTCTATTAGATTGGTGATGCATGTAGTTAATTTAAATTATTAATTCATCTTTTTTTTAAATTAATTACTTTAACCAATCTATAAGCACATTAGAAGTTAAAGAGTTATGCTCGTTTCAAGTGGTTAATTATTGAAATTATATTCATGATTTGTACTAGTCTTTTTTAACAATGCGAATATTTACTGTAATGATGCTCTTGTTGATTTGTTGCGGAAGTCATGAATCTTGCTACGTGACATTTCTATTTTGCTATGTAATACAAATTTATGGTTAGTTTTGATAGTTTTAAAAAACTTATGGGTATAAATCATATTTCTTAAAAAAATGAAATATGTTTCTCAAATACTATGGTCAAACACATGGTGAAATTTCACCCAAATAATATTTGCCAAAATATTTGGAAATCTATGGTCAAACGCTAACTTAATATTGTACAATTATATATATTGGGATTGTAGCTCATTTACTAAATAACTAAAAACGGTACAAAGTCATATTTTGTACATGTCACTGTGACTATAGCAAGTGAAAATTTTGTATTAAAAGGAAATTAGTTATTTAACCAAAAAAAAAAAGTCATAAACCAAAAATTACACTTATTCAAATTTGTGTATGTTAAATAGTGTATTATCCAAAATGAAAAAGGAAGGGAATTGGTAGTGATATATATATAAAAGTCATAAACCAAAAATTACACTTATTCAAATTTGTGAATTATCCAAAATGAAAGAGGAAGGGGATTGGTAGTGATACATATTTTAATTTTAGTTTTTGTTTCTTAAGAGACAATTAAGGTACTAATAATATAGGTTAATGAAATAAAGTAATTTTGTTCTATGTCTCTTTTCTTTTCTGATTTCGAGGATGAGCTTATTGATCTCAATATCATTTATGAAAAGTCGAATGATTAAACTTCCGACTCAAATAAAGATTTCTCTAACGCTCATAATCTCCAAAAATATTTTTTATCGGTCAAAAATATATATCACACTCAATGCTTCCTCGATCCACTTACCGAGGACAAGTTTTTAGGCTTATGATGAGGGTTTCGGTTAGGGTGGAATATGTTACAGAAGGGGTTCATTTGTGCTAAAATTAATACTTAGTAGGCGTTTGGCCATGCGATATCATATCACGATATGATGTCGTGAGATGAAATCAGCGTTTGGACATGCAATTTTACGCTGATTTCATCTCATGATTTCATATCATGAGAGGTGATATCATATTCTCCAAAAACCATGATATGAAATCACCATGTGATTTCATATCATGATTTGAGATATTTTAATACAATAATTGATCCATGAGTTTATATTTTGTTAAAACAACCCCACATTTATATCTACTAACCCTTTGTTTCATATGTAAATAAAATTAATAATCACATCATTACTTTTTAAAATTTATTATTCTCACCAATATAAAATTTATTATCACTTTAAATTTGGTGAATATAAATGATAAAGTAGAAATTTATTTGGTGAATATAAATGAGAACAAAGGGAGTAATACTTTTTTGATTTTTCATAATAAAAAAAAACGTCTTAATCTTATGACTAAGCATAATATTGATAAAAGACAATTTTCATTGGCGGTGCCGCACTTTCTTAATCTTAGTATTTGCAAAATGTTCGTTCACATGACTGAAGGATATCAAGTCCAATTGATTGAGGACTTAGGAAAATTTGATCAATTAGTTATTAATATTTAGTCAAGTGGACTAGTTATAATTTTTTTGATTAAATTTTATTAGAAGTGTTTTTGACTCAAACTTGTGGTAACTTTTTAAAATTTCGTTATTCAATAATATTTAACTATTGATTTTTCTTGTAAATAGTTAGAAGTTAGTGATGTTTGTTAATTTTTATCTTAGTGCATTTAACTTCTAAGTTAATATTTACTCACTAATGTATGTTTTTTTTCTACTTTATAGGTTATTTGTAAGAGTAGTTGAGAGATATGAACATATCAAGTACAATTTATGTTCAATTTTTTTTAATTAAATTAAAGTTAGATGAAACAATTATTTAACTGAAGAACAAATAACTTTGTAATAATTTATTATGCGATTTTATAATTTTTGTTTATTTGATAAGATTGAATAAACAATTGGGGCTATTTTAATAGTTTTACAACTTATGGGATTTTTATGTTTATGAGAAAATATACAACACAAAAATTCCATATCGCATGTCCAAACAAACCTTCAATTTCATCTCATGATTTCATATCATGATACCATATCGCATGGCCAAACGGGCCCTTAGTATATTTTTTTTAATGTAAGCCTATGGTTATAACTTATATTGATTGATGTTTGTCGACTATCCACTAATTATTTAAAATTGAATTAAGTTGCTCTCTTGCTTTTTTTTTTCCTCCCAAAAAAATAAAATTAAAAAATCTCTTCTGTTTTTTCTTACTTATTCTAGAATATATATACGTATGAAATAATGAAAACAACTTTCAATTGATATACATCATATTCTTGAATATGTAATTTTTTGAGATGGTATAATATGATTTTTAAAAAAAACACGTTTTAAACTACTATTTCTTCTGTTCCAGACTTCCAGTGTGTAGAATATGTTTTTTAAATTAGTTCACAAGAATGACGTATTTTTTATTTTTTATTTACAAACATTTAATGACATTATTAATAATATTTAATATTTTGTCGATATCACTTATTTTTTGACAAAAAAGTCAACAAATGTATATTTTTCTATTTAGAGATTTATTTATTATTAGAATAATTTAAAAATAGAGAAATTATGCGGATAAACAAATATATATTAATTAATTAGTTCGTATAGGCTATTTGCGAAATTTCCTCAAAATATTACAAAATCTTCTTAAATTTTATAAATTTTGTACTCAATCATCAAATTACATAAAAACAAGAAAATAATTATTTTGATGTGTATATATGTGTAGGTCAGGGATGTCCACTTATTTCTGTGGTCCTTTTTTTTTTTAAGATAATAATATAAATAAAAAATAAAGCCTTTGAAAAATCTCATTCTAGAAAAAGTAAAAGTCTATTTAACGAATCTTCTTATCCTTCCCTTTCTCGCATTGGACTATTTTAGCAATCTGCGTATTTGAATAGATTTTGAATTTATGAATTTTAAAAATAAAATTATTAAATTTTAAATAATTTATTTATATATACTACATAAATATTTTGAAAACAAATACAAGATTTCGGTCTCCATTTGGTCAGGAGACCCTACAAATTAGCTTTTATCTTTTCCCAAATATCTATTAGTGCGGTTCTTTTTCACGACCATGAAAATATTGAATTTTGTCAAAGTCGATGAAGGTGATATAATAGGATTTTTAACTTATGAATTTTGAACCATTTTTATTTATTTATTGAATAATAATAATAATAATATTAATAATAATAATGATGATGATAATGATAATATAAATGTGAAGTTTGGAAAAAAAAAAATTGGCCACCAGACATGTAGAACCAACAAATGCATGCTAATGGTACTTTAGGGCTCTAGTAGAGCTTTTCTATTGATTGATGTTTTACCTCTATACTATGACCAATGACCGTGGGTCACCTGTTAATGTCGTTAGTGGTGTCGGCTAATATTTTTGTTATGATCAAGTGATTCGTACAACCTCGTTTGTGCTTTTCTTCTCTTTAATTTGTCTCTTTGTGCACGTCACTGAGTTCTCTCCTTATGTTTCGCAGATGTTCAAAGATCCTATCACCACGTATTTCTTCCTAAGTACGAATTTAGAGGCGAACTAGGATTTGAAGACTTAGGATGCATGCACCAAATATGATTTCTAAGTTAAACTTAAAATAAAATAATGAAATAGTGCTCTAGCTAGGTTTGAACCTTGGTCTCGCGAGTGGTTCCTCTACCTTGTACCAACAACACAAGAACACTCCTATACTCATCATGGGTGCACTGTTAATTATATCCTAGTTTCTGCCAGTTTCTCAGGATAGATATACATATATACAACAAAATTTTTCCCGAAGTTAACAGGTGCACGTGCACCCCCAGTGATAAAGGTGGGTCCACCTCTAAGTACGATTGAATAATCATTTGTATGATTAGTTCAAATATTTAGCTAGTACGTAATAATATTAACTTAGAAAAACGTGATTTTTCTCTTTTAGTTTTTCATTCGTATTGTAAATCGATTAAATTTAAATTTGCGCTTTACAAAACTCATAACTGAAGCTGAGCAGTATTTTCAACATAATTTTTTTCATTTCTCGAGGCTCGAAAAATAGTGACTTATTACATAGTCGTATGTGTATTGTGGAGACTGAATCTTAATCTAACAACTTTTGGGAATACATAATCAAATCAAAGACCTAGTAGTTACCAAATTTCTCAATAGAATGCCCAAGTCGTTTAGTTATTAATTGAAATGAAATTAATTGAGTACATTTATTAGTTGACTGACTTGTAATACTCATATAAAGTAGGAGTACTCTTTTTCTTTCTTTTAATAATAAGTTAATAACGATAGTGATCAGAATATCGATTTGGTAAAATCAAATAATTTTAGGTCTGATTCTATATTTGTATTTTAAAACCTAGTAATTCGTCACTTTCTAAAATTCATAACTCATAAATTTAAAATGTCATCTCCGTCCTTAAGTCTGAACTAACATTGTTTGTCTTTGCTGAAATTGACCTTTAATTGGGTCATGTGAACACTCTCAAGTTTCAATCACAAATTGATTGATCAAAATGAAATATTGAACAAACTGAAAACAACACTTTTTTTTTTCTAATTAATTATTCGAGCAATGCATATACTTATTGTAAATAAAAATGAGAAAAAACGTGTTACATTAAAGGTGAACGATGAGATGTGTTTTCTAATAACTACAACTATAGGTTGGTCCCTTTTTTTTAGACTCAAATATTATAATATTCATGAAGAAATGAATATCAACTCTTTCTTTCACTTGTAGGTTTAAATAACCAAAATTGTGGCTATTTATCATATGTATATTAAATTATTTTGTTTACTTTGTTAATGTATAGTTGCTATCATTAATACCACAAAATTCAAATTGTTATTGACCTTATTGTTGTGGACAAGACTTAAGTTTAGTTTTAACTATTAAGTATCATCAATATGGACATTGCTGAATTCTTCAACTGGTAATAGTGTAATTGTTATACAAAACAAACTAAAGAAATCAGATTCATAATTTTCATTAAGTGAATTAAAAATATAAAGGAGTAAACTCTCAAAAAAAAGAAAAATAAAATTCACCATCATAATAATTTGGTGGATCTAGCGTTGTTTATAACACGAGCATAACATATATGTGAACACCTATAAAATTAATTCCTAAGTAGTATATAGTATGTTTGAACTTATAATTTTACAAATAAAATGAGTATGATCGAGTTTGAGACCGTGGAAAAGGAGAAAAACAAAATATAATACTCTATTTAACTAAAAATAAATAGGAAAATTAGAGCTTTCAATCTTGTACTTATGGCAATCTAAGACATTAACAAAAGTTCAAAAAAGAACTTTCTCCAAATGGGACTTTTGTAAAGGCTTTTTTGTCTCAAAAATTTATAAAGATCCCACAAATAAAATTATGATGACTTTTATTAGGTCAAACCAAACTAATAATAATATGATGACTTCTCTTTATATATGTAATAATAATATCAACTTATATTTAATGTGAATTCATACAAACACTCTTCTTTCATATAACGTAATCTCAAAAAATCATGCAATGGGGTCAAAAACTTAGGTTCGTTTTATCACGAATAATTTTCACTTTTCTTTTAGAATTGTATTTCGGAATATAATTATGTGTCTACATAGAATTATTATACTTTTCTTAATTTAACTTTAAGTTACGTTCTAGAATATACCAAAATTTATGAAGAAAATTTTATTATTCTCAATCATGACGAAGAAATTAAAATTCAATGATGAAGAACTTTATATTTACACTCTACTTTCATATCACGTAATCTCAAAATTCATGAATTTAAACATATATATATGTCATTGTTTGTCATAAATTTTCCACAAATTTTTCTTTAACTTTTAGAAAATTTCCAAGAAGGAAAATAGAAAAAAGGTTAGACGTTTGTGGGCATTGAGTATTGACAGATGGATGCATGGCGGAGCTAGCTATTAGAGAAACGGGATTCAATTGAAATTTCTTTTTATTAAAAAAGTATACTACATAAATATTGGAGAAATTACTAGTTATTTCATTAAGGAGTGTCCCTTGTTGATAAGAAAGAGTGTTCATTTTTCACTTCGTAAAGAATTATATTTATCCACTCAAAAGTTTGTTAGTCCGTTAGTTTGTCCTTCTAAATCGTAATTCTTAGTGTAACAAGACATCATTATGAGCGTTGAAAAATATAATTTTTTTCCATATTAAATGACGGGTAGAGTTTACATACAAAATATATACCCTTGCATCTTCTAGAAAAGATTTCTAAATTATGGACAAAGGGGATTATTAATTGGTGAAACAAAACGTGATATATAGTTGCATGATTTGCTTTAATAACCAGTATTTTTCACTTAAATATACACCATAGTATAAGTTCGTTTCTAAATATATAAAGCTATTAACAAGATTTGCCTCTCCAATAATATGATTAAAAAAACAAAACTGTATCTTATGTGGAGCTTCTTTTGTTTATCTAATATTAAAACATGATTTTAGACTTGTTGAAATATGACTATAACAAACATATAATATCAGTCCAAGACAGCATCATCACTTCGAGATAGAATAAAGTTTATGAATTTTGAAGTTTATAATTATATATTACGTTCCATCCCAGGGAGGTTAGCACTAGGGCCGAATAGCTAACGGTTTGATAAAGTCACAAAACCTAATAGCTTTGAATCGAATTCTATATTTGTAATTTAAGAAATATAATTGACCCGACTTCTGATTCTACCAAAACTGTACTCTTCATGCTAAATCCGCTCTTTAATCTGGCTTGCCAGTTCATGGAAAAGAAAAAGAATCATCATTCATGAAATACTTATATTACTGTTTTATTCTGAACACATCAACAAATGTTGTGCAATCTATACATCTTAATATGATCTTCATGTATACTACAACTTAATATATATGATCATAGCATGAAAAAACAAATAAAATATTTTTTCTTTATTTATCGTGATGGAGAAAACTCAAATGATAAACATCTTTCTAATTCAATCGGTCCAAAAAATAAATCGGATAACTGATGTCCTACCTCCTCCGGAGAAAATCTAACTACATGAGCTGAATGTCTCTCTTTTATTATTGTATTTCTATGTTTATTGTAAAACTCTCTATAAGCTGGTAGTATTTTCTCCGTGATGGATATTTTTAATTCATCGCGGAGATAACTATCACTTACCACACACATTGAATGCTTTCGGTGAGCTTGCTCGAATGATGAATTGAATCTCTTGAAAATTTCCTTCACTTGTTGGGGAGCCATTGATGCGTTTGGTTCTCGCGGGAGAGATTCAATGACGTGGCTCCATCCTAACCGTTCGTAGTTTGACGCGAACTGCTTCACCTTTTCTTCGTGTTTTGATATCCAATTTTCACCTAGCAAGTATTTGAGATTCGATGAACGGACTTTTGAGATGATGTATCGGAGATTGTTGGCTAAGAAGAGGTACGCGAAGGAAACGTCCTTGTAGTGCTTTGCTTTGCCGTCGAGTTTGCAGAGAAGAATGAGAATCAGCCAAGCGAATCGGAGTGAGATTGCCGGTGCCGGAGATTCATCGGTATCGGCTATACCGAAGTATGATTCCGGCAACGAACCTTTGGCCGGAGGAGGAGATTCAGCGAGGATATCGGAGAGGACGTTGCTGTAATCGGCAAGTAGAGTAACGTAATCCATTACATCGACGGTGAGATGGTGGATTCCACCGCCGGCGATAGGTGTTTTTGAGGATTCCTTCTGGAGAACTGTCTCAAACTCAGCTAACGCCGTCCTTATAGACTCGCCAAGCTTGTCGTGTGACGTTAACGCTTGAGATCGGACAACAGATTCTGAATCGGAAGAAAAAATAGCTTCAATTTCCGGCCAGTGTTCAGCGATGGCGGTGTACATATCGAGGAGACGGAACACTTTTTCAGGCGATTTCTTACAATTTTTCGCTACAATTTCCGGGAAGCTAAACAGAATCATGGATCCGTCTTTTGAAATTTCAGTAAAGCATGATTCTCTTATTGAATCGTTGGACAAAAAAACGTGATCGCAGAGAATTCTCTCTCCATTGAACAATATTTTCACAGCTACATCTGCTGCTCGAAGCCAATCCTTAATCTTCAGATCCAAAACTTCCCAATCCATTTTATGAACTTGCGAAGAACTCAATTTCTCAACATCGAGTCTATAAATCGCTTCATCGATAATCGATTTACGTATAACTTTGTAAATCTTCACACACTCCTTCGCATATCCAGAAGAAATCATACACTCAGCAATCAATCTCAAATCCGCCATTGCAACATTCGATACATCCTCTACTTCAGAAATCGACTCACCAGCAACAACAACAATACGATCATCCTCTTCCTCATCTTCAAACTCAGACAAACTCGAACGAGTTGAAGTTCGAGAAGAAACTGTAGTTATTGATTCAGGATCCAAATGAGCTCGATTCATCGATAGAATCTGGTAAAACTCCTTCTGGAGTCTCTTCACAGCAACTTGCATCAACGATTGAGCACGAACAAGCTTATCTGATTTTGAATTTTCCATGGAATGAAAGTGCATCGCCTTCTGTAAATTATACACACACTTGATGAACTCATTAGCTTCTCCTCTACTCTCGTAGAAAAGAGAAGTTACTTTAGCATAGTTAGTAGTGTTAGGGTCCCATTTCATGATCATCGGTTCCGCCATCTCGAGTGTCCGATTCATAACTGAATCGGAAAAACTCGGACGAGATGGCGAAAACGAGAAACGTGAAGGGGAAGAGAATAGTGAAGTAGATGGAGAATTAGGACTATCAGACTTTGATGAACTTTTTGGTGAACAACAAATTTCTCTCATCCCTATTCGCCGCCGCGCCATCGATCGATCGTCAAGGTATGTATGATTTTTTAATTTTTTTTGGAATGAAGAAAGAAGAGTTCAATAGAGATTTTAAATGTTTCAATGGAGACTGAGAGAAGGTATATATAGAAAGAGAAAATAGCAAGCCGTACATTTTGATGATACGGGTAAGTTTCTCATATAGTTATTGTTGATTCCATTCACATACATTATCTCAATTTACGTAACACTCTTTACACATATATTAATAAATTTTAATTTTAATTTTTATTATATTTGACTAAGCATATTTAATCTTTATTTCTAAAAATATACATTTTTGATCCCTTTCCTCGTGAACATTCACAAATTTATCTGTGTATTATGATAGGCTAATACTATTATTTCATGTTTGAGAATAATATACTTCTAGAAATAGTTCAAATATAACGTATTTCTCTTATAAAGGAATCTAAAACACATTTTAATTTGTTGAAGGATAAATATATTGAATCATATATATTACAGAGAACCAAAATCAAAATTCATTCATGACTTATAATACTTAAAAGGATCAAAATGTTATTATCTAATTGATTTTTATTTTTATTTTGAAAACTTCAGGATAATCCGCAAGTTATTACAACTTCGATAGTAATTTTTGTCCTTTGGGTGTGCATTTTGTGCACATTGGGTAAATATCCCACTGTGTAATAACATGCAAATCACACAAGGGATATAAATTGCACTAGGCAAGTCCTATGCGACAGAGTCTACTCACAAGGCATTGATTAATCTTTGAAACTATATTGAATCAAATCAATTCAAAAAAATTAAGAAAAAAAAATCCATATGGGATCAAATTGTTTGGCATTAATTGGGATTTTATTGAATATAATAATAGAAAAGACAAATTGCAGGGGCCTTGGGACTTTGGAGTCCACAATGGACCGCATAGCTGACACGTGTTAGGCATATAGAATTACTGTGAAATAACGGACTCTTAAAGGTCAACATAATTGAATAACTAATTATTTTCTAATAATAACGAGGAAATTTATAAGAAGAACTTAGACCTAAATTCAAACAATTAATACTATATTTATTTTACTAATTTTACGTGCTGCTTTCTTGGAATGTGATTAAAAAAATCACACTCCCACGCTAAATGATCATGTGTCTTGTTTAACAAGTATTTGAATTATTCATATCCCACTTATCCACCTTAAATGTTATTTTATCATATCAGCTTAGTAATGAAATTTAAAATTT
This sequence comes from Solanum stenotomum, assembly GCF_019186545.1. Lineage (NCBI taxonomy): Eukaryota > Viridiplantae > Streptophyta > Magnoliopsida > Solanales > Solanaceae > Solanum > Solanum stenotomum. The sequence goes on from NC_064288.1 coordinate 50,749,442, forward strand.
TATTAAAAGTGTTTAAAATTAGAGATAGCGATAGAGAAAAGTATACATTAACTATTATTAACTATATATTATATATACAAAATAATATTTAACTTATATACCTAATATATTTTTCTGAAATTTTAAATGAGTTATCTTATTTTTTTAAAAAATAATTTAGGGTAAAGTCAAGTTGTGGGAACGTGAGAATATAATATGATTAGAAACGTAGTTTAGAGGTGGAGTTATTATCTTTTTTCTTTCCGTTTTTAAATAATAATAAAAAAATGTATGTAAAATATTTTTTCATTGAAAAAGTATGAGGCTATTATCCCTTATACTAGACTTGACTTTTTCAATATATTTGATAAAGTGGATGATAGACGTACATCTCGTTAATTGAGATTCAATTTTGTCACATGGTCAATATTTTGATTAAATAATNATATATATATATATATATATATATATATATATATATATATATATATATATATAGGACAATATTTAATTACAAAATATATTCTTTTTATTTTCACATTGTCAGAGAGAAATAAGAATAATATCCCATTGAATTAATGGTTGTGATCATGATGCCATTTATTAAAACATTAAACTCATGCAATAGATGTTCAAAATTCATTTTTTTAACAATTGGAGTATGATTTAATTACTCTACATATTTATCAATGAAGTAATGGAATAAGTTAAGGATTAGAGAAGATAGTTAGTAGATAGTAGAACATTTTTTTGTATAGAATGGTAGAGAGGGTTCTAGTCGGGACATTTGCTATTATGCTTATATTATCTTATGCTTTGATTTTATTATTATTGTTTTTTTCTTTCATTTTGGTTATCTTTGATATTTTTACCGTCTATATTTCTTTCTTCCATATTTTCATTTTAGGTTTTTAGTTTTGTTTTTCTTTTAAATCATTTTCTGGAAAAAAAAATAATAAGTGAAGGATTTAGCAGAAACAGTTTCTCTCTACCTCACAAGAATAAAAATATAGTACACGTATATTTCATTATGTCCCGACTCTATTTCTAAAAATTTACGAAGTATATTGTTACGTTGTTGACGTTGTTATAATATCAATGAAGTAATGGAGTTTTTACCTTTAGGTATATTTAATTAAAATAACCTCTGCAAGCATCGGTTGTAAAAGGATACCCTTAATCTTGATTGATAGGATCTTAATGTAAATATTAAATATCTTAAGAAAAAAAGATAACCTATCACACCAAAACACATGTGTCAAATTTTATGCAATTTTCTATGGATAAGTTATTTTGAGTATTACTCTCTTCAATATTTTATATTAAGAAAGACCGTAATAATAATAATAATAATAATAATAATATGGGAAAAATGTTTGATATACTTCTTAATTTTGTCATTTAGAGTTGATATATCCCTCGTTATAAAAGTGAGTCATATATATATACCCTTATCGTTATACAAATGGGCTCGATTACATATACCCCTACCGTTACAAAAGGAACTCACATATACCCTTAATCTAACGGAAGTGAAAAAAATAGTTTTAAATTTATTTTTTAACTTTAAATTTTAAAAAAATTAATGTTGGGTATATATGATCCTTCTAGCAAAGTTTAAGGTATATTTTATTTTTTTCGTACATAAATAATCTTTTTACTCTGATTATCATTATTTGAGTTTCTTATTCTTTTTTTTCTTTCATTCCTTAGTGTAAAGAAAAAATATTAAAACTAATCTTTTTGCAACTATATTTAATTTAGTTTTTCTATTTGTAAAAAAAAAAAACTGGGACATCTATAATAAAATTTTACAAGAAAACTAGTGAAACATAAATAAATTTGACCATCAAAATAATAAATTTAAATTAGTTGTTGAAAAAAAAGTCAAAAAATACGTGTGAGGAGGATCAAATATCTCATATGGATTATATTTTTTTCAAAAAAAATATTTAAAAATTAAAATTAAAATTAAAATTATTTTTTTTCACTTCCGTTAGAGGAAAATGGTATATGTGTGTCAGTTATATAACAGTAGGAGTATTGGGTATATATGAGTCATTTTCATAACGAGGGATATATCATATCAAAATAGCAAAGTTGAGGGATATATCAGGCTTTTTTCCCTAATAATAATGAGTAATAAATAAGCCTAATTATGTGAATTTGTTAAACATATGATTAGTTACTTTTGATGGAACAGAAAGATTTGTTAATCTTATTTTGTCTTTTAATTCTGAAAAAGGAAAAGTCAATATAACTGACCGTCCCCAGCGTAAGCCAATATCTAAGTCAATACAAAATTATTTGTTCTTTTTTCTTTATTAAGAAGTCATGAACATTGACTAAACTCTGAGAAATGCGGGTTATATTATTAGATCGGTTGGATCAGGTTAAAATTAGGTAATTTAAATAAATGTGTTATTTTTGTTGATTTGGGGGTTTCCATTCAATTGAGGGGTACGAGTGACAAGTTTGTAGATAACGAGGGTAAAAATAACTTTATTTTAACGGTAAGAATAAAATTAATTAATAAATAAAAGTTGAAGGATATTTTTGACTTTTTTCCCTTTATTTTTTAAAGTTTATTTGTAAAATTATACTGAAACTATTATTATTGTAGATATTATCTACATAATTAGATCATTATAAACATAGGCAAATTAAGAGACTTTCATTATAAATTCACGTAAATTAATAGTTTTTGCTCAAATCAAATCATTTAAGTATTAACTTGAAATTGTAGATCCACCCATGATTATAAAATGGTGATAGATAATTTTGTCTGATAAGGATTTGAAGTGGAAAAAAAGATAAATTCTAACTTACTATGAGAAGTTAAATTATACTATGATAATTCAAAAAAAAATAAATTATATTGCTAATCGTAATATATAAAAAATATGAATCTCATAAGAGCGGAGCAATGATTTAAACTTTAGTGTCTCAAATTTTAGGATAGTAAATATGAATTAGTAATTGAATTCAGAATTTAATTATTGTATATATTTAGCTGGCTTCTTAATACGAATTCAAAGTTTAAACTAAAACTATTGAATTCGATCGACTCCAAATGCAACCTTTTAGATTTACCCTTATTTTTCGTATAAAATATATGTATAGTAGCACTTGTGGACAAGAACGGAGAATCAATATTAGGTATAGATTTGAACAAATTTGCTTAAATAACCTTATATCTACACAAAAATATTCACGTATAAATATTTGATCACATTAGTATTTAACATTCTAACACAAATTACGGATTCAATAACAAATTCAATATCATATAGACTTTTAGAGGTTGTTTGGTGTGAGAATGGAATAAACACAGTTATCCTTCTTACATCAATTGTTTTATCTATCTTATTATCAATCATCACAGATCCTGTATTAATGGATTCACGATGATCATCAAAAATTGTAACGGATATATATGATCAATAAAAAATTATCGCTTTAAAGAGGTACATAAGCTAACAAATATTTATCGAATGAATTCTACTAATCCATGATAAAATATTTAATATGATAAAGATTAAATCCGTCAAAAAATTATTTCATGACTTTGGTCATTAAATTTGTGAATTTGGAACATGACATGTCAATTTATGAGTATTATTGGCCATAAATTAGAAGAGACTTTTTTTTTTTTGTTTTAAATAGAGTATTTAGCAGTGCCGGTCAAACAAATAGGTGAAAAAAATGTACTCACTCCAACTTTTTGTAAACAATCTTTTTAAAAGATATTTTCAATAAACCTAAACAACAGTATTTGCTTCGAATTTCTCATAAAAATCAATTTTAAAATTTAAAATTCGAACTCGCCTTTTCAAAATTTGCGCCTACCCTCCAAGCCAAACTTTAGTTAGACTTTTTGGTTTGAAGTATAAGACTCTCAAACGAAACTTAAGAAAAAAATCGTAGTTCAAAGTTTTCTTTTACTAGCAAATGCCAAACTTTCTTTTTGCGCACTATGTTATAGCTACATGATAATACCCAAATCGAGTATCTATGCACTTGCCCCATCGAGTAGTTTTACAATAAGTTGGACTAACAAATGAATAAGCTAACGAGATCATATTTTCAGGAGCTAATTTTTTCACTGTTTCTAAAATTTAAAAAAGAAAAAAAAAACAACACCTAGCATTTTATTATGATCATTTAAAGTATCACAACTCATTTAAAGGGTACCCTACCTATGGAGGAATTCAAGAACAAGTCAGTCAACCATTTAATGTGTTATGTCCCTAACTCAATTAATTCCTACACCACTTGAGGATTGTATATTGAAAACTTCATGTTTTTTTGGCAAAAGTCATTTGATAAGATTTGTTCAATTATTTGGTTTTGAGTTTAGACATTTGAACTTTTCTTGCAAAAGACCTTACCAAGAGGTAAATTGTGCACATGCATTGTGAAATTGTCAACTATTTAATGCAACCATTTAATCATGGGAATCATGAATCATGAATCATGTAATGTACAAGCATTCCAATGCATTGTGCAACACTATAAAGCATGAACAACTCAAAATACTATGTAACCATATTGGACCAACAATCAAAACTCTAGGTAACTTTTCTAAGTCATGCAAGTAAAACAACGATGTCTGAATCACCTTACGCACACCTTGACTATTTCATAACATATATGTTGTCTCCCACTAACACACAAAGGCGCATTATAGACTATGGCTTCAAGTTTGAGATTATACCACATCTCGTTTGATGGAGAAAATGTCATAAATAGTCCCTCAACTATAGGAGTAGGTCTAAAATGATCCCTTAATTACATTTTTGTCTAATTTAGTCCTTCAACTATTCAAAAAATCTTATCAGATTTGGTCCTTTAACTATACATTTATCAATTTTAGTCCCCTAACTATACATTTATCAGTTTTAGTCCTTTAAGTTTTTTTTAAAACTTATCAAGTTTGGTCTTTGTCCATTTTTTATACAAATAATTTAGGTTTATATTATGGAATTCATGTCTTTAGACATTAAATCTTTAAGCCATTTTTTCAGTTGTTTCTCTCTCCCTGGTCCCTGCCACTTTTACTTGAAATTACCCTTATGCAAAGAACCTTAACCTCAACAATTCAATAAAATAAAATTTTGTATGCTTCATTTTATCCTCAATTGAATAAAATTAGGACTTATATCTTCTGTCCTCATTAATTTTATTTTGAATCTTTGAGGTTATTGTTATTTTCACAAGAGTAATTTGAAGTAAAATAGCAGTGATAGAGAAATAACTTTAAAAATAGGTAAAAGATTTAATTTCACAAAGAGTTCCATTAATATAAACCTAAGCTATTTGTATAAAAAAATGGACAAAGACTAAACTTGATAAGTTTTTGAATACATAAAAGACTACAATTGTTAAGTCTATAGTTAAGGGACCAAAGGTGATAAGTTTTTGAATACTTAAAGGACTAAAATCGGTAAGTATATAGTTAAGGGACCAAAGTCGATAAATTTTTGAATAGTTAAAGGACAAAATCCAACAAAAGTATAGTTAAAGGACCATTTTAGACTTACTTCTATAGTTAATGGACTATTTATGAGATTTTTTCTCGTTTGATGTACTAGGTCTAAAATCTATATAATTTTATTTTTTATTTGGTATTATTTGAAAACACATACAAGGTGATGGTAATGAGTAACATCGAAGGTTAAACTGATGAGAAGAAATCACCTAGTGTTAGTTGTGGGATTTGAACTTTGGTCTTATCACCAACTTCATTGAGTAAACGAATTGGTCTTAATGGACTATTTATGAGATATTTTCTCGTTTGATGTACTAGGTCTAAAATCTATATATTTTTTATTTTTATTTGGTATTATTTAAAAACACATACAAGGTGATGGTAATGAGTAACATCAAGGGTTAAACTGATGAGAAGAAATCACCTATTGGTCTTATCACCAACTTCATGAGTAAACAAATTGGTGTATATGTAATGATTCATATACCAAAAGAGGCTAGAAGCATGAGAAATTGTAGGAATATCTTACTTCACTGATTGTAGTTTATGTTAACATATATAATACATAGATATAATGACAACAATAATAGACTACAAAGCAAGATAGGAGATGATAGTAACAACAAATCGACGATAAATGAGGTTGTAGACTTGTAGTAGTATATGCTCACACATTTAAGTAATCGTCTCTATTCATTTACGTTATCCTAAACAGCTGGAGAAAGGCTGATCAATTTGGCTGCGGAATACACTGCCATCCTGTACAATGTTGAAGGTAGTGTTTGAGATCATCGCTGGGACGTTCAACAGTCCAGGTTTGGTAGAACTCGGATGGATTGAAGACGTTATTTTCGCTGTAAGTAGACAATAAACCAGCCTGAGTTCCACAAACAAACAAGTCATCTTCAGATTTAATGCTACCAGTACATGCTTCTTCCATGTCAGCTGCCTGTAGGATGACATAAAGAGCCAGTTAGGTAGTGAAAGAGACTATTTCAGCTCAAGAGATCATTAAAGATTAGCAATTTAAGAGTTGATGGTACATAAGCAAAGAAAATTTCAAACATCAATTAGTTGTTGTTTAGAATATATGCGACAAAGGCGCTTTAATAGTGCACCCAAGGGTGTGGCATAGTGGTCAATCAAGTGATTGAAAACTATGAGATCTTAGGTTTAAATACGAGCAGAGACAAAAAGAAAAAACACTACATGATTTCTTCTCATTTGTCCCGTGGAATTAGTCGAGGTACGCGCAAGTTGGCTTAGACACAACAGTTATCAAAGAATAGACGCCTTAAAAGTTCCGTGAGCTTTCCTTACATGACTTCCACTTCCATTAACAATGTTGATACAAATATGAAGCATCTAGGCCCCTAATAAGGGCCCCTAAAGGGTGTTCTATACAACTGGCTGATAGAGACAGGATAACCACCAAAAAGCCATGTGCCATATATTGAAAGGGGGGGAGAATGAAATGCCTCTTTCTCTAACTGTCCCCACTTTGACATTTTGGAGGGAGGCATTGAAATGAAGGGAAACACACGTATAACTAAATGCATATACAGAACTGCGAAAGAAAAATTTAAAGGGAGATTAATATGGAACAGGAAGTTTTCAGCTCAAACAGAGATAACTTTCCATCAGTTTGATCACTAATTCTCTCAAATGGAAAAGCCAGCAGAAATTTTGATTTACAAAGGACATGCAATTGACCCTTTAATTAGGCTGTTGGTTCACTTTTTAGATATAACAAGAAAATGGGTGTGGAATGAACTCAACGTTGGATTTGCTCAACTTACATCAAGTTCTTTTTCTCCAAATTTGACGAGCAACCATAGTCCATAAGCATAGAAGTCCACTAGAAAAGAAGCAGTGATGAAGGAGAAGAAAGAGGGACAAGTTTGTTCTGAGCTAGTCCAATAACTAATATAAAATATAACTAAAGAATTAGGTGTCCAAGCCAGCTTGCGCGCACCTCGACTAATTCCACAGGGTACCTATTTATCTCTATGAATACTACCTCTATAAATGAAATAATGGTAAGCCTGGGGCACGAACATGGCTCAATAGTGTCTATACAAATCCCCTCTCTTCTTCGCTCTAAGTCTAAGAGGCACTGCACCCAAACGGACCAGGCACATCAAGCACCTCTAAGATGGGTAGCATAAAGAACAGGAAAATCTCAAAAAGTTGTGCCATCCCAAAGACTCATTGGAACCAAAGACGCTTCATCATTACAATTCATTCCCAGAGAAGCGCACACATGTTACCTTCTGTTGAATGACAAATAAGCTTTACCTACGAGACCTCAATCTCATTGTCGGAATCTTTGTCTTTTGATTATAATCACGAACAGATGGAATAGTTTTATTTAAAGTTAACCCATTTTCTTGCCATAACACTCAAATAACAAGGATTGACACCACGGACTATACTTTGTGACTCCATATTGGCAGAGTTTACATGAAGCAGAATTAATAAAATTTCATTTGCAGTTTTGGATTTAAAGGTTAAGACTGCTCAAATCTATTGTGCAATTCAAGTTGCTGTTTAAGAGAACGAAATGGTAGTTTTTACATTAAAGAAAAGAATAGATGATTATTACATAGTTTTTGGAAGCAAAATAAATACTCCTAAGTATTAGTTAGTAGATTTACCTTCTCTGTTAGATATTTGAAGGCCACCTTTTTTTGTCCAGCTTCATATATGTTGCATTGTGAATATATCTGACACGAGAGAGATTTAAGTCATCAATAACGACAGCATAGACAAATATTACTGAATTTACACAACCCTATTTCTCTGCCCTTCAAAAAGACGAGAGGAAAAGAGAGAGGAAAATGTTGCTAAAAAGCAGTACTACCTGTGATTCTACACTTGCGCAAACAGCATAAATTCCCCAGTTCCTGGTGTAATTATTGTACAAATGTACTTTGGCAAACCTAACACGAGGATGCCGCTGTCTAGTTCCGTCAAAAAAACAATGGTGAATGGTGACCCTCATACATCTGTCACCACAATTAGAAGAATCTCCTCCAATAAGCATTGTTTTATCATGCTTTGAAAAGTGACACCTGGTTGCAAAAACAACATTCAAGATAAACAAAAATAGATGTCATAACAAGATATCTGATAAAGCTGATTCAACTGACCTAGAAACAGTAATATCTGTGCTCTCTTTTGTGATGTCAATTAAACCATCGTCATAATCACTAAGGCTACAACGATCTATCCAAATATGCCTTGACTTTGGTTTAATCTGAATGCCATCAACATCAGGTCCTCTACCTCCCTCAAACTCTAGATTGCAGATGATAACATGTTCACATTCTTTCAACCTCAAACCTTTCCCCGTGAGTTTGATTTTTTGGCCTCGCCCGTCAATAGTTTTGAAAGAGGACACACTCAAATGAGAACGGAGCTCAATGGTCCCTGAAACTTCAAAGACGATCCACAAAGGTTCTTTTTTACGACATCCATCTCGAAGTGATCCTGGCCCATCATCTACAATAATATGAGAAAGATAAGTCCAATAGTATTATGAGAGGCACAGAACAATCTAAGATAATCACATAAGTGGGGTCTGGGGAGGGGGAGTGTATGCAGACGTTACCCCTACCTTGGGAGGTAGAGAGGTTGTTTCCAATAGACCCTCGGCTCAAGGGAAGATGTGGAATGGAAACAATGAAAGATAAGAAAGCCAAGAGCAAAAGCATAGAAGAAGCTGCTCATGTTCATAAGCAGGCAATAATGCTGTTAGCTGGCTTTGCGAAAAAGAAATTACATCCCAATACACACCAAACTAACAAAGGGAAAGCCAAAAGCTTACTTACATATCCATTATTTTTCTAGTACTGGTATAGAATGACAAGAAAGTTATTTAATTGACTTTGACTGCACATGCGCAAGGATAGTGATACTTTGAATGAGGCTAGGGATGAATCGAAAAATTAATCTTCACTGGTGCTACCTCCGATTTTTAATGAAAAGAAAGAATCTTTTTTTTGAAAGATCAGAAATAAAAGTATTAAGATGCATGTACGCACATTAGATTTGCTAACTCAATTGCTTCTAATATATCCAGATCAGGGTTCCCGTTTAAGAAAGCTTGTTAGCTTTCTATAGACTCCCTTCAGCAAGTCATCGCCAACAATCAGCTCTTATCCCTTGGTGTCAAAGGCCGAGTTCCTTTTTTTGTCTTGCCCAAAAAACTTTCTTTATGGAGTGATTCCAACTTGTGATGATCTTCTAATTGTTTTTTCACTAATGCTTGATGATGATAGTGAGTTCAGTTCTGCAAACATCCAACCTAGAGTACAACTTATTCAGACAGTACCACAGATGGAATAACTAATGTAGCAAATGAAAAGGAAGGATGTAAATTTTGTCCAATAATGAGGCATAAGTAATTGAAGTTGTCTCAGAAGACCTTACATGAATTGTGCATATTCACCAGTCCAGAAGCATGATAATATGATGATTGACGGTGAAAAAAGGGATGAGATAATCTAAAACGGGAAGTTGCCTCAAATGAATCTATTGGTTCAATGCAAACTTAGCTACTTCTTTTTAAAAACAGTGCATATTTAGCTAAGAACAAAACCCAATAAAAGAAAATGGCGACCATACCAACAAGTTCAGACTTCAGATTAAACAACTCTCCGGGAAAAGTTTGAGATATAGAGTAACCTGATTTGCCTTAAAAGGAAATTTTTTAGCATTTCTGAAGTGGACATGAATAGAGACAAATGGTGATACCGTGATAGAGAGCATTCTAATAGGTAATCAGAACAAATTTAGGATCGAGACATATAATTGGTTGATCAGCTGAAGTTTTTATCAAGGGGAATAACTTAGAAATGGAAAGCTAGTCCATGCTGTGTCAAACCAATTCAAAATATTTCTCTCAACCAACCAAACTACTTAAGAACAACATCAAAATCCAAAATCGAATACTTTCTGATGCATCTTTCGATTAAGCAAGAAAGAACCTGTCCCTCCCAACTTCAGATATCATAGCGTAATTTACAACAACAATTAAGCTTCAGTAACAAGTTGGAATCAGCTATATGAATCTTCGTTATTCCATTAAAGGTCAAGCATAGTGTAAACAATGTCAACAACAACAACTACACTTCAGTCCCAAACAAGTTGGGATCAGCTATATGAATCCTCACTATTCCATTTAAGGTCAAAGCATAGAGTAACTTACAAAAACAACAATAACTATACCTCAAACCTAAGCAAATTGGGGTCAGCTATATAAATCTTTCACTATTCCATTTAAGGTCAAGCATAGTGTAACTTACAACAACAACAACTAATACCAGGGGCGGCTCAACATAATTCTAGGCATAAAGCAAAATTTTAATTAGAGGCCTAAAATTTAAATAAATTTTATCTGTATTTATTTATTTTTCTAAATTTTTAGATGTAAATTATTACTTAATATCTTTTTTATAAATGATTTTTTCAAATACTTTTTTAAATTATTATTTTTAAACAAAATTTTCAATTCAACATTGAAAAACATCATTATTGAGACAATTATTATATGAATCGATAATATAGTTCTATAAGTAATAAGTTGATAAATTTTAAATAAAGTTAAGAGTCAGAATCATAGAATTTGATTCAAAAAGTTGATAACTTGGTATACCCTACTTTAATATGAAAAGTTACGAAGAAATAAGAGAATATTTGTAATTTACTTTGTTCAACACTTTTCGGTTATTGATTCATATTTTTGACAGAATATTACTCTAACTATCAAAGATTTGAAGAAATAGAGTGCAGAAGGAGTTAAAAAGGATAAATAATGTGAGTGTTAGCGAAGAAAATATAATATATATATATCTATATATATATATATAAATGTATCTTTTATTATAAAAAAAATAAAAATTCATGATTATTTATAAAAGTTTGAGGCCCCCAATTTGGCATTGGCCTAAAAATTTATAGGCAAGAGCCGGCACTGACTAATACTACTACTATGCATATGTCTCAACCAAGTTAAGGTCAGCTATATAAATCCTCACTATTCCATTTAACGCCAAGCATATGTAACTTACAACAACAACTACTACTACTGCGCATCAGTCTCAACCAAGTTAAGATCAGCTATATAAATCCTCACTAGTCCATTTAATGCCAAGCATAGTGTAACTTGCGACAACAACAACAATTACTACTACTATGCATAAGTCCCAACCAAGTTAAGGTCAGCTTATAAATCCTCACTATTCCATTTAACGCCAAGCATAGTGTAACCTACAACAACAACAACTACTACTACTATGCATAAGTCTCAACCAAGTTGAGGTCAGCTATATAAATACTCACTATTCCATTTAACCCAAGCATAGTGTAACTTAGGACAACAACAATAACTACTGCTACTATGCATAAGTCTCAACCAAGTTAAGGTCAGCAATATAAATCCTCACTATCCCATTTAACGCCAAGCATAGTGTAACTAACTACAACGACAACTACACCTCAACCTCAAACAAGTTGGGGTCAGCTATATCAACCATCACTATTCCATTTAACACCAAATCATAGTGTAACTTACAAGAACTACACCTCAATTCAAAACAAATTAAAATCATCTATATGAATCCTCAGTATTACATTTAAGGTCCAAACACACCCCTATTACAACAACCAATTTCAACCCAAAAATAACTTATCACCCCATACCCAAAAAAAAGAAATCAAATTAAAATTGAACTAACCATTAAGATTAACAACTTGATAAACATGACCATCACGACCACCAATGGAAGAAGCACCAAAACCCTCAGCTTGACCAGCAAGACCACGCAAGTTGGAATCAACATGAGCATAAGGCAAAGCCAACCCCATCTGGGTATTGTGGGTTTGTTGTGTAGGTAAGGAAAATGGGGGACCTTGTTGATTATGATGATGATGTTTGCTGTGAGAGAAACGGTTCCCCATTTAATGCACTATTACTAGTAACCGATAGTATTGATGTTTAACGCCAAAAAGATTGAAACTTCTTTCCATTAAATTGTCACTTTCTTTCTCGTCTCTCTATCATTCTTGAAAGTGAAACCTTGCCGACACTATTTTTTTTTTTTATTAGCACAAGTATGTGGAACGAATAATTATCCGCTTTATAAAATTAAGAAATAATTTATAATTTTGGGTGTATTTTATTAATAGTAGATAACTATTATTAGAGAGTGAGCATTTCTTTTTTTAACGACAAGAGAAACTCAAGGCCGCTACTCTTTTAGTGCGCATAAGATAAAACATCCGCTCCTATGCAATAGCTCGCAAGCCACACATGAAAAATAACCCACACTAGACGAGTTTGGTGCGATGGGCTTGACCCAGAAGACAAACACCCTGCTTTCGCTGGCAAGAAGTTTCAAACTTGACAAATCTAAACCACTGAGTCACCTCGAAGGGTACAGAGGAGTATATTTTAAAGTGTTGATTCCCGATATACTTTACTTCACACACTTTGCATATTTTTTTATTCACATAAAAGTTAGTCTTTTACTCCTTTAATTCATTTTTACTTGTCACTTATTTCAAAAATAAATTTACATATTTACTAGTCATTTTCGACATATCAAGAAAAGATAAAAATAATAAACATGTTTTACCCTTAGCATTAAATATTCCCTCTGTCCCAAATTACTTGTTCACTTTTGAATTGACACACCTATTAAGAAAACAATTAATGACATAGTGAGTTTACCATTTTACCCTTATTAATTATGAAGTGGATGAAAAGTTCTACATTTTTCAAAGTAATTAGTCATTTAATTGAGGGTATAATAGGTTAAAAAATTGTTCTTTCTTGATTTGTCAAAATGGATAAGTAATTAGGGACAACTATAAAAGGAAAAGTAGACAAGTAATTAGGGACAAAGGGAGTACTATTTTTTTTAAAAAAATTATGATCCCCTTTTATTGCCATCTGATTCGGACATTCGGTATACAATTAGCCATTTTCGGTATACAATTAGTCATTTTATACATTTCGGTATAAAATGTATAAAATATGTTTGTGTTTGTATAAAGTGAAAGAAAAGTGTATATATAAATACAAATACATATATTTTCGTCCTATACATTTATAATTATACAAATACAGATCTTATTATACAAATTACAATGTATAAATGAATTTATACAAAACTGAACAATTTGTATAAAATTGAATGTTTGTAGCGAATTATGCTAATCAAAAACTCTATAGCAAACATAAAATTTGTTATGGAGCATAATTATGCAAACTATAGCTATAATATATAAATATGATTTTTATATTTGTTGTATGTGAAAGTTGCTCTATATTTTTCTCTTATATAGAAGAGACAGTTTTCAACTTTCAACGTAGCTGTTTTTTCCATATTTAGGAAAGCTTAAGGGCAATTTGGTCCAACTTTTAATACTTTTCCAATGTTGATACTTAAATAATAGTACTTCGCTTTTTTGTAGTTATACTCTTTAAATTTGGGACGTAAAAGCCCTTCCACATTTTACTTCTCAACCGCAAAATTTGTCTACTTGCCATGCATGTGAGCCATTCTTTTTCTCCACTTTCCCTTTATTAATTAATGCATATAATATAGGTCCCACTTTTTATTTTGAATAGCAACTTTATTTCCTTCTCTTTATTTCTACCTCATAACTTCTTTCATTTTATTTTTTATGGCAAAATCATTTTTTAAAATGCTAATTACTTTATTTGTTTACCAAATATGAAAAATTATGTCTTTTTTTTAGTTTGTTATATATCTAAAAATTGTATAAACATAAATAACACTATAAATTCGAAATTTTATTGGTATCAAATTATAAATCACAATAACTAACAATTTAAAAAGTATAAAATACATATAAAAAATCACTTGACTCTAAAAAAATCTTATCAGAGCTACATAAATTGGGACATGAGAAGTAGCATATATGGTCTGAAAATTACGTTAAATATTTAAAAGACATAAAAAATGATTTATTTTTTAAATTCTATATATGCTACTTAAATTGAAACAAAGAGAGTAATATATATTATTTTTAAAATTATATAAAAAGAACTAACAACTTAAAATCTTTTTAAAATCATATAAAAAAATTAGCTTACTTTTCAAGTTCTATGACACTCCCTTCGTCCCATATTAATTAACTATTATTGTAAAAATAGTTGTCTCATATTAGTTGATCACCTTACTAAATCAATAAAACATTATTTAAATTTTTCCTATATTACCCTTGCCGTTAATTCCTTTTGAAAGTGTCACATTTATTTGTAAAATTCTCAGAAAGTTTTTTAAGGGTTGAATTAGTAAAGTTATTTTCTTATTTATGATTTCTTCAGTACCGTGCAAAATGAAAAGTAATCAATTAATATGGGACGAACGAATATTGGGCACCGTGCTAGCACGGGGTCATGTATCTAGTAATAAAGAGACGAGCGAGAGTTTGAAGAGAGAGGAGTATAATGGGCCATTTGTTCAAACGTCTTCATCATGTTCATGGCCCAAATACCCACCATCTTCACAACAAAGCCCATAATATTGGAAAGGAAGTACTGGACTCGCCCCAACAAAGCCCATAATATTGGATTTATCTAAAGAGCTCGTACTTTTGCATAGTATTAGAGTGAACCGTAGGGGTGTGAAAAACGGAACCGATCAATAAATCAAATCAAAAAAAAGTGTTATTGGTTAATTGCTATTGGGTTATTGAGTTAACGATTTCTTAATGGTTTTATAAAAAAAATTATCGGTTTATAGGTTCGGTATTGATTTTCAATATTGGGTTATTGGGTAAACTGTTAATCCATTAAGGGGTCGTTTGGTACAAACATTGATAATGCAGGGATTAGTAGTGTAGGGATTATTTTTTGTCAAGTGTTTGGTTCATTACTTTCCACTTAATCTTGTGTTTGATTTAAAACTCTACAAAAAATTTCTTTCCTATTATACCCTTGTGTTATTATGAGATTGTTAGTTTCATGTAATTAGGTCAAGGTACATAACCGCCGGACAAAATTTTTTTTATAGGATTTTCTATTCCATTTAACAAGTTAAGTCAAATATGTGTATATAAATATACATAAAATTGTTATTAATTTTAAGGTGTGATGTACCACTAAGGAGATCACTAATGGCACGGTGTATTTCTAATTTTTTGTTGGTCAAGTATATCTTAAACTTAACATAGATTTAAGACTACTTAAATTGTTCAATACCTAAAGCTTGTTTTTTTAAAATAAATAAATAGTTCAAGTGGTTAATCGACAAACTATCTTGAATTAAAAAAATAAAGAAAAAATGGAGCATTTTTTTTAGTGAAATCATTAAATTACACAAAACGAATTTGGAGAATTAAAAAAGAACATTTATAACCATTTCAATATAAATAAAAAGGAAATTAAATTACAAAAGAAATTTAGGAAAAGGAATAAGGGGATAGTTTAGTCATTAGGGATCTTATCCAAGGTTTGTTAAACCTTGGATTAGTTATCCCTCCATTTTCTAAGGATAAGATAAGACCACATATGGTGGATAAGCAATCCGTGGATTAAATTAAATAAAGTAACCAAACAATGTATTAGATGGACTAAATTTTAATCCATGGATTATTTTATCTAATACCACCTACCAAACGGGTCCTAAGAGTTAAGACTATAGTAATTTAATACTTTTACATATGGGTGTACAAAATCGAACTGAAAACCGAATCAAATCACAAATCGAGTCAAACCGAGAAATAAAATCCGACTAGTGGTTGGTTTGACTTGGTTTGGTATTGGAAAAAAAACCCGACTATATTTGGGTTGGTTTGGTTTTAACTAAAAAAAATCAACCCGAGACCAAATTAACCCGACATTATATATATATTTTTAAAATTTTATTTTATACATAAAAATATTTACTTTGATATAATTTTAAAATATTTCTTATACTTTTTCATAGTTTTTATCTTTTAATATATTATTTCAAGTTTGAAACCTAGAATTTTGAATGGTTCAATAAAGATTATAGTCCACAAATGTTGGTAATTATAATAAAACTTAAATCAAAATCAAATTAATAATAATGCAAAAAGAAAATCAATTCAACACTAAGTATGACAATAATATTGAATATTTGTTCTTTGGTTTTACATTGGTTTAGACAATTCAAATACATAATCTAATTTTAATTTCCTTTAATATTTAGTTATGTAACTAGTACTTATTAAACTTATTTTAGCATGATTTAGTACTTTTAAATTATGATAATTTTCATTATGACTTGTTAATTTGCAATATTTGTTTTACGCGATTTCATTATTATTATTTTTTTGTTAGATATTTTAGTGTCATTACTCATATCATATTTTGTGTTATTTTCTTAAGAAACACCTTAGATAGTTGTATTTTGGTAGGACTAAAGAAATATTTGAAGTACAAGTAAATTATATGTTTGTATGAATACTTTACCAAAAAATCCGAAAAACTGAAAAACCCAAAAAAATCCAAAAAAACCTGAGGTTGAAAAACCCGAGTTTTATTAATTTGGTTTGGCTTATAGATTTAAAAATCCGACACAATTGGTTTCATTTGATATTTGATAAACCCGAACTCATCCGGTCATATACACCCCTACTTTTACATATACATACATATTAATAAATATTAATCTTAATATCTTAACAGTTATGTCTTTGTCATTTAGCCATCAATTCATAATTCGCTGTAACTTTGAGTTCACAACTTTACATTATATAAATCGTCAAAACCTAAAGTAAAAATCATATTCCTCTTTATTTCTCTTTGTGTTACACATGTATATTTCTTTTCATGTTTGTTATTGTTATTTCTATTTTATGAGCGTTTATAAAGTTATATTATTGTCTTGTCGTGTCAAATTTATTAGAGAAGTCATATATTTGTTTTATAAGCATATTCTTATTGGTTAAACCAAAAACCGAACCGTTAAGGATCAAAATTGATAAACTGAAAATCGATAAAAAAAATATCTTATTGGTTCGTTATTGATTCAGTGTATTTAAAAATCGAAAATCGATTATTCATAAAACCGAACCTAATCGACCAATGCATACCCCTAGAGTGAGGTGAATAAAATGGATCGCATATTGTATTGGAGAAGGATGAATAAATAGAGGCTTGTATTTGTGTGTTATGCGATAAGAATGTGTCATTAAAATTTAAAAAGCTTATAGTCTGGTGAATAAAATGGATGCTTGTATTTGGTATGTTATGTGGTAAGAATGTACTGTCAAAATTTACATATAAAACGTATGTTATGTGGTAAGAAGGTACTGTCAAAATTTAATGTAAGTTTTATATAGTGGTTATCATTTATCGAAAAGGGAAACTAACCAAATAACTCATAAAGGTAAAATAATTACAAACATATACCGCTTTACATTCATACCTTACTAAATAATTACATTATATATCCCTAACTAATTTCTTAGCTGATACTAAATCAGTATTATATATTGTATTTGTATCATTAAGACTGATAATTTGATTAATTGATACTAAATATATATATATATATATATATATATATAGTATTGATATCATTAAGGTTTCTTCTTCAGAAATTACTTATTAGTCAATGACTAATGAGTACTTTCTAAACACGAAACATTAATGATACCACAACAATATACATATACTTTTATTGTATCATTGACTATTGAATAATTTCTGAACAAGAAACCTTAATGATACCACTACAATATATATATATATATATATATATATATATATACTGATTTAGTATTAGTTAAGCGAAAATTATCAGCTTTAATGAATGGGGATATGAGCTGTAATTTTTTTTTTTTTGAGAATGAGTATTTTCTTGAATTACTTTGGATTGAGGTATGAACATGTAATTATTTTGAATTTTATGGCCCATTTATGTGTTTTTTCCTTATC